>NC_043701.1:69992166-70100983 GCF_006229205.1 Suricata suricatta | reverse complement strand
CAAGGTCCATCCACTTTCCTACAAAGGGCCATATGTCATTCCCTCTCATTGCCATGTAGTACTCCATCGTGAATATATACCACATCTTCTTGATCCATTTGTCAGGTGATGGACATTTAGGCTCCTTCCATGTTTTGGCTATTGTTGACATTGCTGCTATGAACATTGGGGTACATGTGCTCCTATGCATCAGCATTTCGGTCTCTCTTGGGTAAATCCCCAGCAATGCTATTGCTGGGTCATAAGGGAGTTCTATCGATAGTTTTTTGAGGAACTTCCACACTGTTTTCCACAGCGGCTACACCAGTTTACATTGCCACCAACAGTGTAAGAGGGTGCCCGTGTCTCCACACCCTCTCCAACACATTGTAACATTTTACATTTAAAAAGATTTAAAATTTAAAATTTTATGTATTGTAAAATTCAGTACAAATTTGTCAAGAATTTTTGCACCCATGTTCATCAGAGATAGTGTTCTGTGATTTTCTTTTTTCTGTAGATTCCTTGGCTGATTTTGGTACCAGGGTAATGCCAGCCTTGTAGGTTGAGTTTGGAAGTATTCCACCCTCTTCTATTTTTTTGCAAGATTTTGAGAAGGATTGGTGTTAATTCTTTAAATGTTTAGGACAATTCACCAGAAAAGCCATGTGGTCATAGACTTGTTTGTTAGGAGATTTTTTATTATTGATTCCATTTTCTTACTAGTAATTGGTCGATTCAGATTTTCTTTTCATTTATAACTCAGTCTTGGTAGGTTGTACGTTTCTAGGAATTCATTATTTTTAGATTGTCCAATTTCTTGGCATATAATTGTTCACTGTGATGTCATGATCCTCTGTATTTCTCTGGTACTAGTTCTAACATTTCTTTTGTTGTTTTCTTTTATTTATTTGAATCTTCTCTCCTCTTTCCATGACAAGACTCGCTAAAAGTTTGTCGATTTCATTTGTCTTTTCAGAGAATCAAATTGGAAATCTTTACTATTTTCTTTTTAGTCTCTACTTAATTTATTTCCACTCTGACTTTCTTTATTTCCTTCCTTCTACTAATTTTGGGTGACATCCTTTTTGTTTGTTTGTTTTTAATTTGAGTATAGTTGACACACAATATTACAGTGATTTCAGATGTACAACTTAGTAACTTGACAAATTTGTACATTACACAATGTTCACTGCAAGTGTAGCTACCTGCTGTCCCATTATATCACTATTACAATATCATCACCTGTATTCCTTATGCTGTGCATTTATTCTTGTGACCTATTCATTCCTGGAAGCCTGTATCTCTCTGTCCTTTTCACCCATTTTATTGCCCCACACACACACATACACACTCTCTTTCCCTCCTTAATCATCATTTTGCTCTATTTATAGGTGTGATTATTCTGCTTTTTGTTTATACATATGCTTTTACTGTTCCATGGTATGCTGTGTTTTCCTTATCCATTTGTTTACTGATAGGTACTTAGTTTGTTTTCATAGCTTGGCCATTATAAATAAGACTGTAATAGATATAGGGGTGTACATTTCAAATTAGTGTTTCATTTTCTTTGGGAAAACACCCTATAATGGAATTATTGGATAGTATAGTATTTCTATTTTTAATTTTTTGAGGAAGCTCCATGCCATTATCTACAGTAATTCTACCAATTTACTTTTCCATCAACAGTGCATGAAAGTTCTCTTTTCTCTATGTCCTTGCCAACTTTTTTTTTCTTGTCTTTTTGATGTTAGCTATTTCTAATGATGTAAGGTAATATCCACTTGCGGTTTTGACTTGGGTTTCCCTGATGATTAGTGATGCCAAGTATCTTTTCATGTGTATGTTGGCTATCTGTATGTCTTCTGTGGAAAAATGTTTATTCGGGCCCTCCAACCATGTTTTAATCAGATTGCTTTATTTTGTTTTTGTTGTTGAATTGTATAAGTTCTTTATATATTTCAGATCCCTTATCAAATGTATCATTTGCAAATATCTTCTCCCATTCACTAGGTTTTCTTTTTGTTTTGTTGATGGTTTTCTTCATTGTATAAAAGCTTTTTATTTTGATGTAGTCACAAAAGTTTATTTTTGCTTTGCTTTTCTTTGCCTGAAGAAACAAAACTAGAAAAATGCTGCTGCATCAATGTCCGAGAAACTACTTCCTAGGTTCTTTTCTAGGATTTTTATGGTATCAAGTATGACATTTAGGTATTTAATCCAAATTGAGTTTATTTTCATGTGTGGTGTTAGAAATTGGTCCAATTTTATTCTTTACATGTAGCTCTCCACTTTCCCAGCACCATTTATTAAAAGACCATCTTTTCTCCATTGTATATTCTTGTTCTCTTTGTTGTAAGGTTAATTGGCCATAAAATCATGAGTTTATCTCTGGGCTTTCTACTGTGTTCTCTTGACCTATATGTCTATTTTTGTGCCAGTTTTGATTACTATAGCTTTATGGTATATCTTAAAATCTGGGATTGTGATATTTTATTTTATTTTATTTGTGTTGTTATTTTTTTAATTTCTCTTTTTTAGTCACTGACCCATTGGTTGTTCAGTAGCATGTTATTTAATTTCCACATATTTACATTTTTCCAGTATTTTTACTGTAATTGACTTCTAGTTTTATACCATTGTGGTTGAAAAATATGCTTCATATGATTTAAATCTTTTGCATTTTTTTAAGATTTTTATTTGTGGTCTAACATATGATTTCTCCTGGAGAATATTCCATGTGTACATGAGATGTGTGTTTTGTTGCTTTTAGATAGAATGCTTTGTAAATATATGTTCTCTCTGGTCTAGCATTTTGTTTAAGTCCAAAATTTTCTTATTCATTTTCTGTGTGTATGATCCATCAATTGATGAACATGGAGTCCTTTAGTAATATTGTTTTGCTGTGTATTTACTCTTTTCACTTTGTTAATGTTTGTTTTACATATTTAGGTGCTTCTGAGTTGGGTGCACAGATATTTACAAATGCTATAGCCTCTTATTGTACTGACCCCTTTATCATTATAGAATGACCTTCTTTGTCTCTTACTAGAGTCTTTATCTTAGTCTCTTTTGTCTTACATATACTACCTCAGCTTTCTTTTGGTTCCATTTGCATGGAGCATCTTTTCTATGCTTCACTTTGGCTACATGTGTCTTTAAAGCTGAACTAAGTCTCTTGTAAACTATATATCGTTTGGTGTTGTCCATTTATCTTTTATCTAAATGAGATCCATTGGTCATGAAATAATATACTGAATAATCAATGCCATTTACCATTAACATTATTATGGGGAATAATAAATAATCAAAATATTTCCTATATTCCTTTGGCTATTGGTATTTATGGCAGTGATTTTTGAAAAAGAGAAATTTGATCAAATAAGTCTTAGTTAACTCTGGAATGAAACAAATGAAATCACTTTTCTTTCTCTTTCTTTTTCTTTCTTTCTTTCTTTATTACCTTTTTTCCTCTTTTTTAGAGCAAATGTGAGCAGGGGAGCAGCAGAGAGAGGAAGAGAGAGAATCTTAATCAGGTTCCACTCTCAGCACAGAGCCTGATGTGGGGCTCAGTTCCATGATCTTGGGATCATGACCTGAGCTGAAATCAAGAGTCAGACACTTAGCTGACTAAACCCCCTAGGCTCTCCAGAAATCCCTGTTCTGTCTCCATCTGCTCTTCTATGACCACACTGGGCTTGTCATTCTTTAACATGCTAGCGACACTCTCCTCCGGAACCTTTGTTCTGGCAATTTCTTCTGACTGAAAAGCTCTCCTCTGAGATGTAGTTTGGCACATTCTTCCTTCTCATCAAAGCTGACTATTCTAATACAGCAACACCTTTGCCACCATTCCCTCATTTCTCTCACCTTTCTCTACTTCTTCCTTTTTCCATAGTAACAAGGATTCCCTTCTCCAACAAACTCTAGACGAGGTCCACTGAGCTCCTTTTCAACTAGACCCTATCTCCTTGTTTCTTATCCTTAGCAGCCTTCTTTGAGCAAGAAACTTTTCTAATACAGTGTCTCATGAATCCACTATCCTCAATAACTGATCACCCTCATATCTGATCAAATTCTTCACCATGCACCATCCCCCACATTAGGTGTCTGATCTCCCTGGCCTGCCTTCATCAAGAATCCTATCAAGTTGGTTTAACCAGAAATCTCCTTTTACTCCTGATGTTTCCTCTTAGTAATTTTCCATCCACTAACCCCTCCACCCCACAGCTTGGCTATAAATTTCCACCTTCCTTGTTGTATTGAGTATTGAACCCAACTCTGTACTGGCCTCTTTTTTCCCATTACAATAGTTTCTGAATAAATCTTTTTTTTTTCCTTAACCACTTTAACTTCTCTTGGGTCTTGTTTTCTTTGATAATAGAACCTATCATGTTCTAACAAACCACATAATTTAATTACTATGTTTTCTGTACTGCTGGCTGAACCTATTAGAGCGTGAGTTTCACAAAATGGAGATATTTTTTCTCACTGATAGATTAATGGCACCTAGAAAAGTAATTGGCCTATAAAAGGAACTGTATCATATCTATTGAATGAATTAGACTCAAATTCAACCAACAACTGTTGTGTACCTATTGTGATGCACCTAGCTCTTATTCAGAAGGGGAAAAATAAGTTGTTTTATTCCAGTGAATTAGAGAAGAATGAATTGCTTCAAATTCATGACTCAGGTATCTGTTCTTGACATTTGACATGCCTTAAATCAATGGTCAATATACATCTCCAGTCATTATGATAGTTGTATTATACTCATAACGTACATGTGTAGTTCATACTTTATATAGTTGCACTTATTTCCTGGTAAGACTAAGGTAAGAAACTGCCTTTCTTTATTTAGCTGGAAATGAAATAGAAAAAATTCAAAGGAGTTGCAGTTAGGAACTTGGCGAAATTGAAAGCAGCAAGAACAACAACAAAAAAATGAGCCCCTGCTTGAATTAAGACTATACTGATTTGCTATTTAAAAGATCTAAATCTGACATACTACCACAAGGCAATGCATTTCCAAAGATTTTTATTCTTACTTAGAATTGCATAATAGGAGAGTTTAATTAGTAGGAAAGGTCCCACTATTATCCCAATATTATCCAATATCTTAATATTGGAAAATTTAAGTATATCCTAAGATAGAGCATCAGAGTCTGTTCAACAGGAAAATTCTAAACTGCTGCCCCTAGGACTGATTTTTAATAGCATTACTCAGATAAGTTAAAGCATGCATGCTATGCCCAGTTCAATCCTAATTCAGGCCTGGGACTAAGATCCTCCCCAAAAAGAACATGTTAAGAACTTTTCCTTTGTGTATCACTGTGCTACATTTTTATAGAGCCCTCTGATGAAAAAAGAGAATGAGAGAAGCTGGAAAGGGGAGTAATAGAATTGAAAATGGGGTAACTAGGTTCAGGCCAGTCCTCCTTAGCAACAGAAAAGACAGAATCTGCATTAAAAGTGAAATTTGAACTACACTATTAAGCAGTTAATTACCTAAAACTAGCCACAAAGACCGTGGTGCAACGGTACAAACATTGAAACCTGTCCAATTCCCTAACCCTGTGCTAAGCATA
The DNA here is from genome assembly GCF_006229205.1 of Suricata suricatta. Lineage (NCBI taxonomy): Eukaryota > Metazoa > Chordata > Mammalia > Carnivora > Herpestidae > Suricata > Suricata suricatta. The sequence continues at coordinate 70,095,416 of NC_043701.1, read as the reverse complement.
TTGAGACAAACATACAGATTCACATCACGGTGTTAAACCAATAAAAAAGAGTAAGTAAACATAGCTATATGATCCAGGAAATATTTGCTTCTAAAAAATAACAATGCCTAAGTGAAAATAGCCACATCATTAAAATCAAAGTATTTGTTCATCAAGGCTCATTTCAAGATCATTATCTTGTTATATCAACCAATCAATTCATAATAATGATACCATTAACTCGACTCAGTCCCAACCAGCTCTCCACCTAGCAGGACCCTCTTTAAAATCATCTAGCCAAAGCCCTAAAACTTTACAAATATCCTCCTTAAATTCTTTATTTTAAGATAGTGCTAAGACTGCCAAGTGAAGTTCTGCATAGGTGTGATAAACTTAGTTTTGCTTGATCAGTCACCACCTCTGTTGATCTTTTTGGAGGAAAATGTTCAACAGATACGACAGAACAATATATACAACAAATACAATTCAAAAGAACTGACCTCAGTGTTAAAAGGCAGAGAACAAGTGTCAATGTCCAGTGGCCTAAGACCACTCCAAATAAATTAAGGTTGAATAAAATTGGAGAATGGGGGGCAGTAATCATGGCAACAAAAATCGCACATTGTGAGGATTCATGGATATGAATCAGAATGTGTGTGTTACAAATGCATCATAAAACTCCAGCTTTTATTAGGTGATTTGGGAACCACTTGAAGGAAGTTTTGGATCGAATGTTGTTTGCAGATTGGATGTTGTCAGGACTTGGAGGCAATTCTAGAATTGGCTACTTCTTTAGCTATCTATTGCTGCATGAGAAATTACTTCAGACTTAGAAGCTTAAAACAGTACACACTTATTTCACAGTTCTGTGGGTCAGGTCTCTAGACATAGCTGAGATGAATCCTCTGCTTTTGATCTTCTCACAGGGCTGCAATCAAGGTATCATCTGGGGCTGTGGTCTTATCAAGGTTCACTAGGGGAAGGATTCATTTCCCTGTTTCTGTGCATGTTGGCAGAATTCAGTTCTTTTATGAATTGTCCTGCTGAGGACCTTGGCTCCTTGCTGGCTGTCAGCTGGAAGCCACCTTCAGTTTGTCGCCACATGCGTTTCTCCACACAGCACCTTACATCATTAAAGTCAGCAAGAGACAGCTAGTCAAGAAAGTTTGCTGGTAAGATGAGAATTACAATCCTATGTAATGTAATCATTCAATAAAGATCTTATCATCTTAGCCATAGTCTTCTAGTTAAAACCAAATCAGAGACTCTGCCTACATTCAAGGGACAGGGATGACATGAAGGTGTGACAACTGGCCCATCTTGGAGTTGGTCTGCTACAGGCATCTTAGGGAATCTTATCTAGAACAAGGGAGGAATGGCTAAAGCTATGATTAGTAAAGAAGCAGTGCTTACTCAAGTTAGCCAGGATAGAAGGATATTTGGTCATTTGTATCCTTTGGATAATGTTTGCATTGTTATCTGTTTAGACATTAATATGGAGTGGTCTTACTTTGGTCTCCAGCCATCATAGTCATGTATGTTGGTGGCATCCGTTGTGTTGTCTGATGTTGGTGTCCTGTAAAGTTATTTATGGTCAACAGGAGAACGCCAAGATGCAAGGTCAGCAGCTACCAAGACCAAGGTTTAACTGATGGTTTGAGAGCAGTTGCTTGCTATCAGATGCTACTTTTCTCTTCCTCGTGAGAAATAAATTAGGATATGTAATAGATAATTTTCAGAGTAAGCAAGACTAACTATGCAAGTCACATTTCCCCTCAAAATGGACTTGAAAATGATCTTTGAGGGCGACGCTGGATGGCTCAGTTGGTTAAGCATCCAACTCTTGATTTGTGAGATGGAGCCGACCATCAGGCTCTGTGCTGACAGTGCGGAGCCTGCTAGGGATTTCTCTTCCTCCATCTCTCTCTGCCCCTCCTCTGCTCATGCTCACATGTGTCGTCTCTTTCTCTCTCTCAAAATACATAAGTAAACATTTTTTTAAATTGTCCCTTAGGATTCTGTTGTATGAAATGTACAAATTATTATGCACACTTTTATATAAGCTGCCATTACAAACAAATATAGTTTTATTCAATAATGTGAACATACGCCTTTCAAAATTATTTTTTCTTTGGTTTGCTAAAGACCTAGATTAGAAGATAATGAGAAATATTTGAAACAAAAGAACTTTACATTGTTAATTATCAGGTGTCAGTTGCCCAAAATTGGCAGAGCAAGAATTTCAACAATGTTTTTTCTTCCAATCTTAGAAAAAGGACGTAAAAAATTATGAATTTCAAAATAATAGAAAGTGTGGTGATTTAAATATAATCAAACAAAAATTTTTTTAATGTAATGGTGATTCCAAGACTTGTGGTTGAAGAAGAAATTGCAAAATGGGCTTAAGTACCTCCCTTCAATGTACAGGCAAATCGGATGATAAAATTTTGTGGCTCTGTCACTGAGAATAATTATATAATTGAATAAGTGGCCCTATGGAATCTATGATCATAACATCACACTGCAGTAGCTGTTGCTATAGGGAAACTGTGACAACAAAATGTAACAATAAATAGATCCAGGACTAGTACTTTCAGAAAATGGCAAGTAATTCATGGTCAAGATGTCAAAAATTATTCCCAATTAATTGTCTTTCCCAAAGAATTAGAAGCATTCCTGCAGATATCAAGGTTGTGTTTTTGTTCTTTGACTATTAAATTTGCTCTGGAGTTTCTGAGTCAAATTAGTCTTTCTATCAAAGAAAAATCTGCTTCCCACCCCTGCATATGCCCATTAATCAGATTAATTCTTTCCTACTATTCTTTGTCTCATACGCTACACAGCGTAGTTATTCAGGGATCAAATCACAGTTCTCATCTAATATTGTTTCCAGTTTCTCTTTCTGAAAGAAACTTCACTGCCTGGTTTTTTGTTTTGTTTTTCAGGTCTCAGGAAAAACATTCTTAGAATCCTAGCATCTCCCTTGAAAAAATTTCTGCTCCCTTCCCACAGTGCTCTAGGTGCTGTTCTATTGTAATTTGACAGTAACTTGCTACTGCCTTTGTCAAAGTACTTACCATGCTTTCATCACTGAGTCCCTGATCTCTCTTTCCCTCTGCTAAGATAAGTATTGAAAACTTGTAAATGGAGGGTTTGGTCTATTTTCTTTCTGTTGTTTGATGGAGCATTGTCAGGCCCAGCTGGAGAAAATCTGATTACTAGGAGTATGTGCCTTTGTGTAACTTGCTGTTGTGTGGTTGATTTGGAGGACACATAACTTGATTGGAACAGACATTAACTGGAAGACTGAAATGATGCTTGTCCTATAGTAACACAGTTTTATCGCCCTGCAGGACATTAACTAGATTTCTAGCTAAATTAGCCAGCCTGTTCAAGTATTCATTCTTTCCACCTCTCTTTGAATCATCCTTGTTGGTTCTCTCATTAATCTGTGGATTAAAGATGTGACATCTATTCAATTTATGTTTATATACAAGTTACATATTTAACTTCTTGAAAATTCTACTTTGACACCACTAGTCTCTCAGAGTTTCTGCCTTTCAACCCTACACTCAGTGTTTAGAATAGAGTAGATACTCAGGAAATATTTATTGAGTGTTTGAAATGAATATTGCAGAAAAAGAAACCAAACTTGTGATGAGAACTTGTTTAAATTCATGTGATTTCTGGTGTAGTAGTGAAATTGGATTGAAAACCTCAGTTTTGAAATTTTTGGTCCAAGGGTATTTCTAATGGAACATGACAGCTTGAATGCCATATATAGGACTTAGATATTCAAATACTATGGTTACCACATACTTGGAACAAAATATTCTGTTACCTGAAATAAAATTGAAAAATGGTATAACTGCTTTAAACTTTATTATAATATTCAATCACCTTTATGAATGTCAAAATTATGTATAACGATAATGTAAAGTAGATAGTTAACAAAATAATATCACCCATTACATACTTAGGGAACAGTTTAATTGCTATACTACTCACATATTAAAATTTCAGTAAGAAATATAAATATGAGTTATTTTTAGAAAAAGGAACACAGCAGGTCATAATAGTGCCATATTTTTTCACTTTTTATGAATCATAATATTTATATTACAGTTTCAAAAATGTGCATTTGTAGAACGAGAGAGAACATCACACAATCTGGCATAAACTTACACTGTCTTTCAGAAGATAAATTCTAAAAATCTGGACAAAATAATGCCCTCATTTTATGAAAAATCAGACAAGAGAGGCACAGAGAGCGAAAGAGAGAGAGAAACCAAACACCTGTCCATGAAAGAGTTTTAGGAAAGTGACTTTTGATTGAGATCATTTAGAATTTCTTAAAATAAATAAACATATATGCCATCATAATCACAAAAAAATTTTATAGACTTGTCTACTTCAAAAAGAGATACAAAGGAATAATACTTTGTCTAAATATATATAAGTGTCATACCAAGTAATCTTCATAAAATCTTCTCTTATAAGAAAATTCAAAATTAAATATAATCAATAATAATATAAATAATAATCAGACCTATCTTTCTTACTCAACTTAAATATATGACAATTTCCTCTGTAAGTTCTTTACAGGGTCCTGGGAGGCTTGTGACATTATACATAGCATTGCTCTGCCCTCAAGAAGATTGCATTTTCATGAGAAAAATGTATTTATAATGAAAATATAACTATGAAAACCAAAGTGATATAAAGGGCCCCAAAAGGGAGATTGTACTTTCCATGGAGATACTTACCATGACAAAGGCAATATTTGAACTGACCCTGAAATTGTGTTTATCAGTTCACTCCACAAACTTGTAATGAGTTTCTATGTCCTTCGAGTAAAATGTCATGTACTCATGATGTGGAGGTAAAGGACATTGCTCTTGGTTTCAAGAAGCAGGCAATCTAATGGCAGAGACAGAAAATAGCAAACAGAAGTGTACAGTTCTCATGGAGCTGTTGGCAGGAGTCCCTGGGAACACGGAAAAGCAGTCAATCCCATTTGAATTAGAGGGATAACCAGGAAAGGGAAGGATTTAAAGGCACAGAAGTAGAGGGTAAACATGGGAATCGAAAATGACTAAAAAATGTTGATGTGAGAAAAAGGTCATGATATCCTAAATGAAAAAAGAGATAGAATGGAAAATGATGCATTTCATGTCATCCGTGTTACACCTACACATTTACACAGAGGGAAAAGGAAAGCCAGCCTGGAAAATAAGCCAAAATGTGAACAGTGGTACTGTGTAGGTAATAAGATTATAGATGATTTTCATTTCCTTGCTTATACTTTTATATTCAAATCTGTTATAACATGTCTTTAATGGAGAAAAGATGATGAAGGTTATTTTAAAAAGCAGCCATGGGTTTCTGGAGTGCCTTTTTTTGTATATGATAGTAAAGGCTGGATGAAAACACCTGCTAGGGAACGTGGCTGTGCTTAGGTGGGCCTGAGGCAGATCTTACCTTCCCAAATTAGCAATTCTGTACTGATCTCTGAGCTCCCAGGTGCTAACTAGCTGCATTCTGTGATGCTTTCTAGACATTGACCAGGAGGGGTACTTTGGGCGGCTCAGCCGGTTAAGCGGTCGACTTCAGCTCACGTCATGATCTCATGGTCTGTGGGTTCGAGCCCCGCATCGGGCTCTGTGCTGACAGCTCAGAGCTTGGAGCCTGCTTCGGATTCTGTGTCTCCCTCTCTCTCTGCTTGCTCGCTGTCTCTCTCTCTCAAAAATAAATAAACATTTAACAAAAAATTTAAAAAATCTATACATTCACTAGGAGTCACATGTTTGTTTTTGTGTAGCTTTTAAGTGATGCCTTAATGAGTCTTAATGTCAAAATGAGAAGGGAGTAGGACTTCTGTCAAAAACTACCCAGGAATAATAGAATTGGCAACTCAGTCCTCTGAAAATCACTAGCAAATCTGGGGATAATGGGAAAAACTCTCTGAGCATCTAAGTAGAAGGTATAAAGGCCTTAATCTTAAAACAAAAATCCATCATTCACTTTCATATTTTTAGAAGTTTATGGGCTTATAAAGTGGCCTAAAACTGCAGGAGAATTTTAAGCCCCAGCTTTCCTAAATATAAGAGATCAGCAAACTAAAATAATCCAAATTTTAAGAAAGATTTGGCAGTATTGTATTCTTGATACATTAATTTTTAGTGATTTAGAAAGCTCTCTTATATGGGTCACTTCCTGACAATGTTAGAAAAATAAAATTAGTGTATACCTAATGATAATATAAAACAATAGCATTCTTCTTATTAATTCTGGTGTTTATATTTGACATCTATTTTGTTGTTTTCATCGGTGACTGGAAAAGTATTTTTTTAAAGCTTTTAAAGTTGAAGTAATTTGAGATACTCTATACTAGACTACTTTAGGCTTCAACAGCACCTTCGTTGCACATTTTCATTGTAGAGGGGCACCTGAGTGGCTCAGTCAGTTGAACATCCAACTTCGATTCAGGTCATGATCCCGAAGCTTATAAGTTCAAGCCCCATGTTGAGCTCTCTGTAATCAGTTCAGAGACTGCTTTGAATCCCCTGCCCCTTCTCTCTCTGCATGTCCCCTGCTCATGCTTTCTCTCTCTCTCTCTCTCAGAATAATAAACACTTAATTTTTTTTCATCATACATGTGTTGGGAACTAATTCTGGCATTTCTGTAGCCCTTCTGAACAAAAGGCATGGAGAGTTTTGCTCAAGGATGTGTGCAAAACTGCTCCAAAACAGGGACCAGACTGGTTTACATCACAAGGTAATAAATCTAAAGTCTTCATTCCTGGAAACATTTCAGGGTATAAAAAATAATGTCTCTTTCTAGAAGGCAGGAGAGGCAGATCTGCCAGAAAGTCTTGCACAAGACCAGGATCTCCTCAGTCTCAAGGTTATTCAGCTGTGGCGCAGATCTGCCACGTGTCAGGTGGCCATCTTGGCCCACCTCCACAGTGCCCCTCTGGGACGTATATGGCGTCTTCTGTGCCTAGAGTAATAAACAATCTAAAGCTATTTGACCCTATTTTATCCTTACCAACAAAATAAATGCAAGTGTAACAAACTAACCAGTCGTTGCTCCCTAGGAACTGTTTGACAGTTTAATAGATCACAATTTGGGATGATAAGATCTGGTTTAGGGGGCCATAATTTTTTTAAGTTATTTTTCTGAAAAAGACAGAAACATTATAAGTAAGGGAAGGGCAGAGAGAGAGGGATACAGAGAATCCTAAGCGGGCTCCATCCTGTTAGTGTGGAACTGGATGTGGGGGGGCAGTGCTTGAACCCATGAAATCGTGAGATCATGACCTGAGCCAAAACCAAACCAAGAGTCAAATGCTTAACGAACTCAGCCACCCAGACACCCCTTGAGAGGCATAATTTATACTGCATGCATGTAAATTAATAGTCTATATTTGTTTTAACAAGCTCCAGAGGCTTTCTATTTAAATACATATTATCCTTCATTTGCCAACCACTTGTTTTAATATTATGATCTCCTAAAATATATTTGGAGTTACCACTTTTGGAATTATCTTCAACATCTGTTTTTAAAGTTTACATGTTGTGATCATATTATGTTTCCCTTGAAAACAATATCATTGACCTTGATTTCATATTTTATTAATCAGATGTGTCTTTGAATGACTTTGAGCTTCTGATGTTTTCATAAGAGATTTCTTTAAATAAAAAGAATTTTATTTCAAAATAAATTCCAAACAAGCTATTCCTAAAGTATTATATAATTTTTAATTGATGTACAGATAAAGAAGAAAAGGGAGGAGGAGGAGGTGGAGGAGGAAACTGACCTGCAAAACAATCCTGTTTCTCAAATGGTTTATGCAAGTTTCAGGTACCTTTTATTTACTTTGCCATTTTGTGTTAATTTTAATTCACTAATTCCATTGAACAAATATTCTTAAAACTATACATTCTCCATCAGGTTCATTAATCTTAGATAAGATTTTACACTAAACATTATAAAAATACATTTAAAAAACATATAAAATGTTAAATAGCTATTTCCTTTCATTTTGACCTCCTCATGCAGATTTACTTTAGTAAGTCTGTGGAAATAGAAGTTGCCTGGAGACCCTACGAGGGGAAAAGTTGAATTGGATCACTGAGCTTTTAAGAGGATCTCCAGACTAATCTCTTCGAAATGCAGTAATATAAAGTACCTCATGACAACTGCGAATAGCCAAGAATTTCAACCCATAATTTTGGTTCACCAATCTGACCCCATCGTCTATCCTCCCAAAGTTGTATCTCTTCCTCTTTTGTGAAGTTCTGCCTCATCTTCTCCCCATTAGATTAAATCCCCAAGGTTACCACTTTTCCTCTAGCCCTCTTAACAGAAGCCTTAATGGCTCGCTGGTTTCTCTCTGACATCCGATCACTGTGAAGACAGAAAACAGAGAACGTATATATTTTATTCTGACACAACCACTTTTGAATGCATTTTTTCCTTTGCCCATTAAAAATCTCTCCTGCTCTGAAGCTGATATCATTCAAGCACATCATCCTTATGCCTTCTTAGTTTTGCCATCTTCATTCTCCCTCATTAATGAAAGACTCCCAATATGTTGTCTTTCATTTTAATCCTACTTCTGTCCTAATTTTTCAGGACCTCAACGTTCACAGAAATGACAAAACCAGTACTCCACCCTCTTCATTACTTATTTGTCCTCTTTCTCCAAAACAGCTCCTTCCATCTCACCTGCATGCTCTTTCCGTGGTCATGTCTTTTGTCTGATGACACCAGCCGCGAGGAAGAAATTCGGCCTGTGGTCCATTTCTCTGTCTTTACTGCACATGGGGAGGAAACATTATCAGAAAGGAGAGATCCCACAGGATTTTGTCTAATCTCAATGTAAATATGCTAATAATTGACTCTCTAGTGATCAAATCACTGGTACATTCTAGGAGGAAAACCGTGTCTACTGGAAGGTTTTTATCAGGACCAGCCTAAATCTGTGAGTTTATCCTGGAAAGCTTTCTAGAGAATGTCAGATAAGCTATATAACCCTGCAGTTACCAAGTGGATGCATTTCGTCACTTGAAATTCTCCCCGTTGTGTCAGGTAACCAATACAGCTGACTCAGAGACTCTATTACTCTGGGCCGAAAAGCAGGTCCAAGGCGCAGAGGAAGACTGAGAAGCTACATTCTGATCTCTTCCTGTTTCTTGAATATTTATATGAAGCTTAATAGTAAGATCTATAATCTTAATGAATCTAATTTGACAAACCCATTATTTGTGTCTGTTCCACCATACTTCATACATTTTTTTCTCCCTAACACCTCTTACCTTGTGAGCAAAATTCTGAAAGGAGTTGAGATTTAGCAAGTGAAATACATCTGAAACCATACCACATTGTATTGTATCATTAATGAAAACCTAATTTTTAATTCTCTCTCTCTAGATAAATCCATCTAGTCTTGTGGCTTTCAGTATCATCTATATGTTAATTAGTCACAAACTTAAATATTTAGTCCCGACCCATTCCCTCAAGTCCATACATCTTACTTGGCATCTCAGAGTGCTTAATTGACATCTCAAATCCAGAAGGTGCTAGTGGAACTTGATTTTTTAAAAACGTCTTCTGTGTGGTTTTTCTTTAATTTTTTAAATGTTTTTTTAATTTATTTTTGATACAGAGAGAGACAGAGCATGAGGGGGGCGGGGAGTGGCAGAGAGAGAAGGAGACCCAGAACCGGAAGCAGGCTCCGGGCTCCAGGCTCCGAGCTGTCAGCACCGAGCCTGACGCGGGGCTTGAACCCACGAACGTGAGATCTGACCTGAGCCGAAGTCGGAGGCTTAACCGACTGGGCCGCCCAGGCGCCCCTGTTTGTTTTTTATCTTAAGCAGTGAGGCCATCAGTTAACCAGTGGTTCAGGTTGCAAACACGGGACCCATTCTTATTTTGTTTCTTTTTCTCAAACTTCCTCTCCCATAGCCAGTTCGTCACCAATTCGTGTTGACTCAACAGCCAGAAACATACCTGGAACCCAGCTGACGGATCGCATATTTACTGGCACTGTCCTAATATAAACAATAATCATATACTTGCCATACCAATACAATAATCTCAGGCTGCTCTCTTTCCACTCTCACATCCTTAAGTTCTCTCTCCACACAGCACCCAGACTAAACTCTTAAATTCTGATCACGACCCCTCTCCTACCTAGAAAGTGGCTTTTGAACATCCTAGAATAAAACCTAACTTCGTTATTATGGTTTACAACAATGTGTGGGCCTTGGCTCCCGGATCTTATCCTATCAACAATTTCTCCTAATAATACCTGGTTAAACTGGCCTGCTTTTCCTTCCTCAAGCTACCTAAATACATTTTGGTCTTCACTCAAGCTCTTCATATAGTTGACTTTTCATTTCCTGGGCCTCTGATCAAATGACTTCTCTTTAGAAAAGCTTCCCATTCTCTGAAGCACTTCTTCCACCAGATACCCTCCACAGCATCCTTGGACAATTTATTTAAATTCTCTTTATTTATTGTTTTACCTGGTTACTGTCTCTTTACTTCTTACTGGTTATAAACTCCTTGAGTTCATCTATTTTAGCTGCCTTGTTCATTACTCTATCTCCAGGGTGTAGCACATATTAAGCATTCAATAAAGGTTAGATATTATCATTGCTTTCTTAATTATTAATTGCTTAGAATGTTCTGGATGCATTAGATATATTACCTCATTCATTACTCACAACAAACGTATGATACACAGGCGTTTGTTATACTATATACAAGTTATATATATACATTCACACTCATCTATATACATGTATTTATACATGCATACCTCTCTGCATCTATGTAATTAAATTTGTATCTATATACACACACAGATATAGATAGAATTTTTGTGGTGGGGGATCTGAATTTTTCCAGGATTATATTCACTAACAAGTACTGATTCAGTGGAATCAGGATTTAAACCACAAGAATCCCTGGCCAAGTTACCTCTGTTAAAATTTGTTTTCTAATGGTCATCCTTATATTACTTAGGGCATGAAAATTAAAACAATACTTGATAGACTGTGGTAAGCAAATAAAATTATTAGTATTAGGCCAATCATATTCTGAAATATAAAAAATGCTATTAAAAACTAGCCCTTTGAGTTATTCATAGTATTTATGCAGAGTGAAAGTTGGAATCAAGGGAAATAGAAAATACCCAACAACTCTCTGATGCATGCATTTTCTTTTATTAGATTTCTACCCCAGAGGTTTCACCGAAACATGAAACTTTTACTCAAATTAGGAATTATTTTTTTAAAGGAAAATCTTACATCATGAAAAATTCATAAAACTATCATACATATTAATGTCCTCTTGGGGAGATTATTATTACCTTTAACACATTAGGTAACGATTACTTTTTTCATCTAGAATTTGGGACAAGTTAGATTTGAATTATAACCATGATATTTAGCTATGAGATGCTCTTAAATATTCTTAAAATATTTTTATCTTCCTGTCAATGTCTTGAATAATATTCTATGATAATGTTTGCTCACAAATTATATGATGTGTGCTCTGAGAAAATGACAAAACAAAAAAATATAGCCGTATCAATGAAAGTATGATGTATTTGATGAATATGTATTGAACTCAAACTCATATTCCAAAGTTCATGCTAGATATTTATTTCATAAACAAAAGGTCAAAAGAAAATTAGGTTTAGTATATGAGCAAGAAAATTGACCAGGAGGGTGGCAAAATTTGAATGCCCATTAATTCAACTACAGTATCAAAGAATATTTAAGTTTGGTTGAATAAATAAAGAGCATTCCAAGGGTCAAAGAACAAAAATATATGGCATTGCTTTTGAGAACTTATATCCTTAAGCTTACTTTAATACTTTAAATTTCATTTTCTGTGACTTCAAAAGTAGTCATCTTTACAAAAGTGACTCATTTGGTTTCTCTCTGTTACATTCCTATCACAATATTATTTTTCACTTACTGTCTGAGCCACTAACTTCTGGCAATCCTCTAAGTACCTACTTATTGGTGCATTCTATTTCCATGTGACAGATCTTCTCTTTCAACTTGATTATGATCCACCAGCATTCATCATAATATGCAGAAAATTGTCACCCATAGCCCTGGGCTTCTCCACATTTTCTATTTGCCAGCTAGGACCCAACCTCTCTAAGCCACATTGACACACACACAAAACTGGGATAATCCCAATCAGGAAGATTTGGGAAGATAAACAAATCGAGGTAATGTTTATAAACACGCTTTATAAAATATAGCAGTCATGTGAATATAAGGTATTATTACTAACCTGATGGCAACCACCTCTTTATCCAATCCATTTATTAAGCAACTTGGATTAGAAGCAAACAATATTAAATGACTATTCCAGACTTAAAACTTGCCCCTGTTGCTTGGGTAATTATGCCTTGTCAGAAGTGCCCTAAGGAGGAATGTGTATTTAAAGCAAAGAGCATTACACGAAGATCAAATGACGGTCTAAGAAGTTTTGGGAGCACCAACATTTCTAACAATAAATCTGAATGTAACTCCATTCTAGTTCTATTAGCCTATCTACAGTTGAACAATGAACTCATCTACAAAACAGTGCAATGAATTTGTTAAAGAAAAAGTCAAGTCAGGAAAAGAAGAGGTGAATGGTATGGTGTGTGTGGATATATATAAAATAAAACACAGACAGTGATCTTGCTGAGTATTCTAGAAGTCCCAAAATGTAACTTTTGTCAGTACCAACCCTACTGGTTTTCTCTTTAAGGGGAAATGATAAGACAAGATACTTTGGTGGGATACAATTCCCCGTTAAAATATAAAAAAAAAGTCCTAGTTTAGATCCAATACTCACCAAAATCAAGGTGAAGGTAATTTTATTCCCCTTTCAAAGATTACAGTGTTCTACCTTATTTACTCTTCTCATTGTAAATAATATATTAAGTACACACACGCACGCACACACACACACACACACACACACACACACACACACACACCACACTTCTATGGGAGATTGGTTACAATGCATCAACTTCCGTGTTGGACCACCTGGCAGAATTTAAGTTTTAGAAGTTTATGCAAACTGAGGGCAAGGCTTAAACTTGACAAACCATACTTCTCTGACATAATTATATACTGTATACTCAATTATATAATGTATAAAGTATATTTAGAAGATAGTATAACATAGACACACATAGTAATAAAAAGTACAGCATTCATCTTTACTCCAGTTTTAGGTAAAAATATTTGTAAAAACTTACTTTGTGCTTTGACTTTGAACATTCTAATATGACTATTACTATTACAATTAAGTGTAACACTTTCATTCCAGTAACATTATTGACATCTATGTGGGCTGGCACTGATCTAAGTGCTAGGTTTACAACAGTAAACAAAACACTGAAAGAATAACTCCACTCGGCCCTGAAATTGGTGTTCACTTATTGAGGTACTTCTCTGTAGCAAACTTACCATTTTATAGCCTGTAAGAAGACACCAATTCTAAATGTATGTAAGTTGAATGTTCTGTAAATCTAAATATCACAATAATTTTTTTAATCTGTTGTTGTTGGTTAAAATTGGTTACTGATCTTTTAAATATTTTTTTTACCTTGAGGGATGTTGAATTTGTAAGCACTCATTTTAGTCCTGATTAGAGCTACCTTGTACATCACAAACGTTATTTTTTGCAGCAGCTTGAGGCTAGTTAAGAGGGATAAGTATTTGGGAGTTCCCTTGGGATGTAATAATCCCCAAGATTGCTTTTGTTAGAGCCATTTATGCACCATCATGCCAGTGATTAATTGGCGTTTACCTCCTTTTTGTTCATTTAAGAAATGTTTACCCAGTTGTTCAAATATATTATAAGCCGTAACTGGAACATGGGCTCATAAATTACTTATGCTCTTTCTCAAACGAAGCTAGTGATTATATCAATAGGCTAATTCAAATATTCCAATGTGCTTAATTATTGCCATTTCACAAATGAGAGTAGAAAAAATAATGCCCAGGGAATGAGCTTTGAGCTTTTCCATGTACTTTGAGCTGCTCTACAACTTTATATTCAAGATGAACCTGTAAAGAAATATGATAGGACTTTCTGCCTCCCTGCAGACACATGTAAGACAACGTGATAGAATTGTTCTCTGTCCCCGTAGACAGGAGTGTGAAATCCGTGAGTGAGTGTGGCAGAGAACACAACCTGCGTGCTTGTGTAGATATTTCCTTGTATATGTAAACTAGACAACTGAGATTCACCCAGTCTTTGGAATCATATATGAACTTAATGTTAGCTGAAAACCTCAAAACTTTTGATCGCAGGAGGCATATTCTACCAGGTTCCCCTTTCTAAGGATTTGTGGTAATTGTTGAGAAAATGGACTATATTCTAAACTGCATGCTGCTTGTCATTTGCCAGCCTCCTGCCTTAGGTCATTTGAGCCCCTCTGCTACAAGAATCTCTCAGATGTCCACACATCTGCTTTTCTCAAGCTAGAACTATGGTCTAATGCAGCACATTTCTGTAATCCTTTTTTTTTTTTAATTTTTTTAATCTTTACATTTTTTTGTGAAAGAGAGAATGAGAGAGAGAGAGAGGGAGACCCAGAATCCAAAGCAGGCTCCAGGCTCTGAGCTGTCAGCACAGGCTGAGCCGCCCAGGCGTCCCTGAGCCGCCCAGGCGTCCCTGCAATTCTTTTTTAAAATCACCCATTACTGCTTAAAATGTGAGTATTTTCTTGTCTTCTACTCTATAAGTGTGTCTTCAACTAAAACCGTGTTTTTCCTTCTAGTTACAACAGAGTACATGATCCTCCATTAGAAGGTCAATTACTCTATATATGTTTAGAAATCACTTCTTTTTATATGTAATTATTTTCTCTTTCTCTCTTAGTCTAATACTACTTTGAAAGCAATCTGTCATTTTTAATCTGAATGCTTTAAGGATTTTCTATTACTTTCAGTTTCTTTATGATGTATCCAGGTATAGAATTCCTTTTTCTATCTAGATTCATATTGTCGGGGGTGCTTGAATTTAATTAAAGTCTACCATCAGTTCTAGAAAACTCAACAACTATTATTTTAAATATTGCACCTTTCCATTCTCTCTTCTCTCCTTCTGGGGTTGTGATTAAGCTTGTTATGTTTTCTTTTTCTTTTTTTTTTTCTGGTTACCATCTTTATTTTGTTTTTTTTTTAAATAGTTTATTGTCAAATTGGTTTCCATACAACACCCAATGCTCTTCCCCATAAGTGCCCTCCTCCATCACCACCACCTCTTGCTTGTTATTTTTTCTTACCATTTCCTCTATTTCACTTCTCTGCTCTTCTGTATTTTTTTCTTTTCTTTTTGTCTCTCTGAAACTATACTCTGAATATGTTTTTTTGACATAAATTCTAGGTCACGCATTTTCTCTTTAGCTATGCCTAATCTACTATTAAACTGATGTTGTATTTTTAAAATTTTTTATTATTGTATTTATTTTTATTCCTATAAGTTTTTAATTCATTTTTAATTATATCATCATTTTTTATTGCTTTCCTGTTTTCAGCTAGTATCTGAGCCTATGTGTTGCTTCATTAAATATATTTGACATATAGTTTTATAGTTCGATGTGATCATTCCAATACAGTAAGCCTTTGGAGAGTAGTTTCTGCTGTTGCTGATATTACGGTTTTGCTGTTTCTCACTGGTGAGAAATCCTTACATTTTGCCCCTGGTTATCTTTGGGTTTATTTGTTATTGTACTTAATCATTTAAAGAAATAATCTGAAGGTTTTGATGTAGTAAATAAGATACTTTGCTTCTGCTACGTATGTCAGGTGATGATCGGTTTAAAGCCATGTTAACACTAAGATAAACTCCACAGGTTTTCTAGACGTCCCAGGAGGTTTTAACAGACTAGTTTTGTGTTATCTGTTCCACACTTGGTTCACTCTCATCTTTAGGGTACCCTATTTCTAAGACTTTGTCTTCTTACACCTACGCTATCCAATATGGTTGTCATGATATCCTTCTGCTTTGCTTAAATATGGACATAAGTGACCTACTTAATATTACAATCCTTACTTATATTGCTAAGCTATACAAAGCAGTTAATTTTTTAGCTGAACATGAATTATTTTTGTCTAATTCAAATAATATTCAGCTCCATTTAAAAAGAGAAGAATTCTAATGCAAAGCTTAAAAAATCGAAAAACAAATCAACTATTATCCTAAATCCTACTGACAGTTCATACCCTTATAAATGTCTTTATGTTTTTAATCCGTTTACTAAATCTAAGTAGCCATCTGTCTGCATTTTTATTAAATAAAAAAAAAAAGAATAGAAGACAATAGGCATAGCGTGAGGTCTTTGGAAATGGAAACATTGCCTACTGTTCTGAGGCTTATACCTCATGAGAGTATGCTGTGATCCTAGTTTCAGTTATAAGTTTTAAACTCAGGGAAAAAAATAAGTATCAATACCAAAATATATTTTTCTTTGAAATAATGTATATCCTTGAAATAATTTAATGAACAGTGAACAGTAACAAGGTGTTTTTATCTAGCCTTCAGCTTTAAGGGAAGCTGTTTCTAAGATAGGCTCTTGGTGAGTAGACAGATGGGAGGAAAGATAGGACGATCGATGTCTTTAAAGAATGAGAAGCTAACAAGGAGAAGGTGGTCAGAGAAGGTTCCATGAGATGAACCAGGAATCATTGTTAAATCGGTCCCCCATTTGGAACCTGATCCTATCATGTTTTCACAGAGAAGGTGAAGATTTGGGGGCATCTGGCTGCGTCAGTCAGTAGAGCATGTGACTCTTGGTTTTGAGGTCATGAGTTCAAGCTCTGTATTAGATGTAGAGATTACTTTAAATACACACACACACACACACACACACACAAGAAGGTGAAGATTTAAAGATAAGATCTGGCCAGGACTAAGAAAGTAACTTGACTAAACTCATCCTTTCACAGGTCTGGTCTGTAGTATAAGAGCACAAGAGTGTCTTGATGTCTTATTATCCAGAATGTGGTCCATAGCCGGTTGAATTTAGAAATGCAGTCTCTTGGATTCCACCCTAGACTTGCTGATTCAGAATCTTCACTTGACCAAGAGTACTCAGTTGAATAATAACCAAAATAATGTTTTAGAAACAGTACATTAAGGAGATTTAAAATTACCCAGTGAAACTTTTATTTTATTTTATTTTATTTTATTTTATTTTTAATCTTAGAGACAGAGACTACAAGCTGAGAAGAGGGGCAGATGGAGAGAGGGAGAGAGAGAGTCTTAAGCAGCCTCCACCTCCAGCACAGAGCCCACAAGGGGCTCAGTCCCATGACCCTGGGATCATGACCCAAGACAAAATCAAGAGTTGGATGCTCAACTAATTGAGCCACCCAGGCTCCCCCCAACCCAGTGAAGCTTTTAACATAAATATTATGTTAATAAGGATCATTTTAGTTTAAATAGCAAATGCATTTCAATTAGCTTAATCCTAATAGCTATTTCATTAAATGTTACTAATAGCACAAATAGGTAAGATGTATAAATGCTTTTGAAATGTATACCAAAGAAACTGTATTGTCAGGTCTTATAACCATAAAATAAAGAGATTTCAGAGGTGTTTACAAGGCAGATACCTGGGCAAAAGCAAAGAGAGGAAATAAATCATAAATAACTATTAACACAGTCCTTCCTTGAAAAGTATGTTGTACTTTTTTAAAAGTTTATTTATTTATTTTGAGAGATCCAGAGACAGTGCAAGACGGAAAAGGACAGAGAGAGAGGGAGCCAGAGAATCCCAAGCAGAATCGTGCACTCAAACCCACAAAACCATGAGATCACAACCTGAGCAGAAACCAAGAGTCAGATGCTTAACCAGCTGAGCCACCAGGATCCCCAGTGTGCTATACTTTTAAAAAGTTAATTAAGAATTTCTTGATCTGCTCATTTTTCTCCCTGGAAAATTTTCAAAACAAAAAGATCCAAAGGAAGAAACGTGTCATCTGTATGAAAGTAGATACCACCAATTTTTTAGGGAAATTATCTGTTGAAGACTAATGATCTGAGAATTAAAGAAGTATTAAATTACAAAATGTTAATTACAAGGTAGTATAGAACACAAAATTAGAGGTATAGAAACAGAAAATGTTTATGACATGGTATCAAGAAAAAAGAAATGAGGGGCGCCTGGGTGGCTCAGTCAGTTATGCGTCCGGCTTCGGCTCAAGTCATGATCTCATGGTTCGTGGGTTCGAGCCCTGTGTCGGGCTCTGTGCTGACAGCTAGCTCAGAGCCTGGAGCCTGTTTCAGATTCTGTGTCTTCCTCTCTCTCTGACCCTCCCCTGCTCATGCTGTCTCTGTCTGTCTCTCAAAAATAAATAAAAAACAGAAAAAAAAAGAAACGAGACTGCAAATCTTGACATTTATTTCTCTGAACTCATTCATATGAATGACAGCTAGAAGAGCAGTTAGAAAACTATAAATTAATTTGCTAACATCATGAGATGGCAGCATTTTTCCACTTGTAATAATAAAACCTGCAAGTTATAAAGGTAGCTTGTGGAATGGCAAAGAAAGGACTTCCAAAAATCTACTTTTCCATAAAAACAATGAGAACACTGGCAAAACAAACATTTCCAGAATGCTAGAAATTAACTATAGTTATGCACCATGCTCAGGAGCCATTCATTCAAGAAGTAGAGTTGGACCTTAGTACAACCAGAGCTTTAGAGCATTGAAAGTGCCTTAATCCCATTGTTTCTCCCCTGCTCTGCAGTAGCCTTGAAAACCCCAAACCTCGCAACCACAACTGTGAAAAACTGTAGGCTGGCATGCCCTAGAAAAATCAGACCAGTTTGGAATGTTTTAAGAGCTCCATCCCCAAAAGTACTGTCTCTATTTGACCTACCTGGCAGCTTGCTAAAAAGCCTTAGGGCTAGTTTTCATTTGATTTAACTCAGAGATCCTTCTGCTTAGCAGTAGTAGCACTGGAGCATGAGTAACATAACAGCCAGCGGCCACTGTTTGACATTGAACTGCCTGAAATGGCATTGTCACTTGGGGCTAATAAAGTGCTGACCAAAAACTTAAAGGAAAAACCGAGATCTTGGTGGTCCATACTGGACTGTGAAAAACTTGATATGTTCCTGAGAATTTTGAAGTCCACATGGATATTTAGGGCTGTGTTTATTAATACAAAAGACTTGAAAAGGCTACTATCTATCACTCACTTCTGGCTGAACTTGAGGCTCTGCCCAAGATGGAAGTGACAGCTAAGAAAGTTTTAACTTGCGGGGTAGAGCATTGGAAATATACCTACACACACACACACACACACACACACACACACACACACACACACACACAGCTCTTTGGCAAGAGCTGGGGGACTTATTCATTCAAAACATTTAATGGAATCTCTATTCAATCAATACCTGAACCCAAAGGTAACAAAGCAGAGATTTCAGCACCACATGTAACAAGAAACAGAGACTTTGAAGTATTAGTTCAGGAAATTTACTAAGTAGGAATAACAACAACAGCAAAGTAACAAACCTGAGTGGAGGTGGGGGCCTAATTTCCAGAATTGGCTCATTACATTATTTAAATATACAGTTTCAGCAAAAAATAATATTAAGAGGAGCACCTGGTGGCTCAGTCAGTTAAGTGTGTGACTTCAGCTTGGGTCATGATCTCACAGTTCGTGAGTTCAAGCCCCACATCAGGCTCTCAACTTTTAGTACAAAATCTGTTTTGATCATCTGTCCCTCTCTCTGCCGCTCCATGCCATTTATGCTTTCTCCCTCTCTCTCTCTCTCTCTCTCTCTCAAAAATAAACACTAAAAAAATATTAGGAGACAAGATAATAATCAAAGAAGTATGGCCCCCACACAAGAAAAAGCATCCAGAAGCAAATGTCCCTGAAGAAACCCAGATGTTGGGCTCTCTAGAGAAAGACTTTAAATCAGGTATTATAAGTATTATTACAGAACACAGGACAAGTGCTAGAAAATGTATTTTAATATACTTCTTATCTACAAAAGTACAACATTAGTTAGAAAAGCACTGGCATTTTAGGAAATTTTTAACTTAAAAATATTTAACATGCTAGGGGCACCTGGGTGGTTCAGTCCATTAGGCATCTGACTTCTGCTCCGGTCATGATCTCACAGTTCTTGAGTTCAAGCCCTGCCTCAGGCTCTGTGCTGACAGCATGGAGCCTGGAGCCTGTTTTATATTGTCTCCTTCTCTCTCTTTGCCCCTCCTGCACTCACCTTCTGTCTCTCTCTCAAAAATGAATAAACATTAAAAACTTTTTTAACAATATCTTAACATGCGGGGCACCTGGATGGCTTAGTTGGTTAAGCGTCCGGCTTGGGCTCAGATCATGATCTCATGGTTTGTGGGTTTGAGCCCCGCATCGGGCTCTGTGCTGACAGCTCAGAGTCTGGAGCCTGCTTCAGATTCTGTGTCTCCCTCTCTCTATGACCCTCCCCTGCTCAAGCTGTCTCTCTCTGTCTCTCAAAAATAAATTTAAAAAAATATCTTAACATGCTAGATATGGTAAATGGGAAAGAATATAAGAAAACAATATTCACTGGCACTAGGGTGGCTCATTCACTTAAGCGTCTGACTCTTGATTTTGGCTAAGGTCACGATCTCAAAGTCCATGAGATTGAGCTCTGCACTGACAGCACTGAGCCTGCTTGGTATTCTCTCTCTCTCTCCTTCTCCCTCCAAACCTCCCCTACTCATGCTCTCTTTCTCTCTCAA
Source organism: Suricata suricatta (assembly GCF_006229205.1). Lineage (NCBI taxonomy): Eukaryota > Metazoa > Chordata > Mammalia > Carnivora > Herpestidae > Suricata > Suricata suricatta. The sequence continues at coordinate 70,074,643 of NC_043701.1, read as the reverse complement.
AATAAATAAACCTAAAAAAGAAAGTAATATTCTTCTTTCAATAACTATAGTATTTATTCTTATTTAATGGGCATTATTATTGTATTATAGTAAATATTTTAGGAAGAGTTTCACTTATGACATCTTAAATTGTCAAAGAGGTATTCTCAAATAATGAGGGTTTTTGGAAATATAGTCCTTTGGGTTATTGAAGAAACAAACTGTACAGGACAACGGCACTCAACCAGCAAGAGAAAAAAATGGATAGAAGTGTTGAGAGAAGGGTTAGAATGTGACGGCTCTGGGAGAGAAATTCAAACAAAGCCTTAACCAAAGTGGTGCTCTGGTGTACACCTGGTCAAAGGGTCTTCCCAACTCCTCAGTGAGAAAGAATTGGAAATTGATAGCAGAAACTTGTATTTTATTGTATATAATTAAATTTGTGGTGATCATGTAATTCTATATGTTCAATATTTTATTATTTTCATAAACCCTTTTCATCAAAACTTGGACTAAAAAAATCCCTTCCTGATATTGCTATAAGTACATCTGTATAGCAGATAGAATTCACCCACAAGTACTCGTTCGTGTTTTGAAAAATAGACTAGCCAAAATCAAGTAACTTAGCATTGTAAGTGAATGGTTTATTTCTAGACTAGAAGATTCATGAAGATAAGGAGATTTTTATTCCCTACGGAATCCTGAATCCTAGAACTGTCCAGAGTACATGGCTACCTTTGTTGTAAAAGTGCAGATGTTCATGAATGAATGAATGATACATCACATTGTCATACTCAGATGTATTTTATAAAAACTGAAAATCATATTGGAGCTATTCAACCTCAGCTAAACATGAACATCTAAACATGGTGCAAGATGCCATGCAAAGTGTATAATTCTGTTGTTGGTAATATCAAGCAGAACATAGAGGGCCACTTGTCACTGGTACCTTAGAAAGGATTCTGGTTATGAGAAAGAGTTCTAGCTTCTTAAAAATATGAAAAAAGGGGGGGTGGGAACCCCTTGCTTCTTTTTCAAGGTGATTAGTCAAAGATTTCATTATATCTCTTCAGAAGGGTTAATTTCCCTAATTTACAAGGTCTCTAATTTTTATGCAAATAAGAAGGTACATTTTGCCCAGATATTAATCCACAATGGAACCTCCAACCACTTCAGGAAGGGTTGAAAAGAAATAGAAATAAAATAGTTGGGTGTTTTTAATGGGGAAATTATATAATATATGAAAAAATACGTTGGTATAATTTTTCTTTAAGTTAAATACAGGTGACCTATTTGAGGGGCTCCAATTTTGAAAAGTGAGAGTGACAAATGTTGGCAGGGTTGGGGACAATGCAAACTCTCACACATTGTTGGTGGGAGTGTTAAGTGGCATAACTACCTTAAAAATTATCTAGCTATTTCTAATGAAATTAACCTAGACTTAACTTATGACCAAGAAACAAAAGCATATAACAAAAAGTCTTCTATAAAAATGTTCATAGAAACTTTATTCATATCAACAAAAAAGTAGACATATTCCCCGTGTCCATCATTAGCAGAAGCATGGACTATTCCATATCCATACTATGGAATATGGAATCCTCAACAATGAATGACTAATACACAACATAAATGAATCTCAAAGCCATTATGCTCAGTAATTTTTCAAAGCCTTACACAAAGGGCATATATGTAATTTATTTATATGAAGAATATGTAAATGATTCCATTTATGCGAGGTTCTGGGTTAAGCAAAATTAATCTTTGGGGTAAAATTAGAATGTCCTCTAACACTAGAAGTGAGAAGGTAGGGAATAATTGGAAAGAGACATAAGAAATGTTCAGAGAACTTTAGTGGCATTATACTTAAGATTCTATATTGTATTATATATTAATTTTACCAAAAAAGAAACTGTAAGCAAGTATTGGATTCTAGCTAATGATATGAATGGGTATATACTAAAATAAAAAGTAAACAATAAAATATCATAGAATTTAGTTGGTAAGTATTTGGGTGCTTAATTCACACTTCTTTCAATTTTTCTTTTGAAGATTTTCACATTAGATAAATATGGATGGAGCGAGAATTTGAATCTAATAATTCAAAGAAGTTAAAATGAGGACAAAGAATGAAAATGTACAAATATGGAAAACGTAAGTTGTAAAATTAAACTCAGAATATAAATCCTGTGGGGCCTTCCTTCTGCCAGCTCTTTTCTTTTCAAGAAATATCAAAATGAACATGAAAATATGAAAATCTAGATAAAATCAAGTGTATCTTCAGTGGTAACATGATAGACTTTTAAAATACAATTTGATGGGCACCTAAGTGGCTCAGTAGATTAAGTGTCAGACTCTTCATTTCAGCTCAGGTCATGATCTCACCGTTTGTGAGATCAAGCCCCACTTCAGGCTCTGTGCTGACAGCACTGAGTGTGCTTGGGATTCTCTCTCTCCCTGTCTCTCTGAAGCTCCCCTGCTTACTTTCTCTCTCCAAATAAACAAATAAGCATTAAAAATAAAAAATATATAGTATCAAATTGATATGATTGTTACCTGAAACTTATTTTGACAATGATGATAAAACAGAGGAACCGGTATAAAAGCACGATCTCAAGACATGGTCTTTTTTTTTTATTCTTTTCATACATTTGACATATAACATCATTTAAAATTTAAGATATACAATATGTGGACTTATTACATGTATATATTGTAATATAATTGCTATTATAGGGATAGTTAGTACCTCTATGACATTACAACACATCATTTCTTTATTGTAGTGGGAATAATTTGAGATCTAGTTTCTTAGCAAGTTTGATGTTGATTATGCAATATTGTGAAACTCATTTAAATATGTTTGCCCAGGAGTACCTGGGTGGCTCTGTAGGTTAAGCATCTGACTCGATCTCTCTCCCCAGTGGGCATGATCTCCCAGTTTACAGGATCAGAACCCCACATCTGTCTATGCACTAACATCTGTCTGACGACTCTCATAACATAAGAAATCAGCCAATTCACAATGAGAAAAAATGAAATCTGGCCATTTGTAGGAAAGTGGATTGACCTTGAGGGTGTCACGCTAAACGAAATAAGTCAGGCAGAGAAGGACAGATACCATATGTTTGTACTCATAGGTCTAACAGGAGAACAGGAGAAACCTAATGGAGGACCAAGGGGAGGGGAAGAGGGAGAGAGAGTTGGGGAGAGAGAGGGACACAAAACCTGAGAGACTACTGAATGCTGAAAATGAACTGAGGGTTGAAGGGGAGGGGGGAGGGGGGAAAGAGGTGGTCGTGATGGAGGAGGGCACTTATGGGGAAGAGCACTGGGTGTTGTATGGAAACCAATTTGACAATAAACTACTTAAAAAAAATCAGCCAATTCAAAGACTTGTCCTGCTCCTGATATCATGCCCTAAGAGCTTCAGATCTCAATGCATAAGCAATAAAAACATGTGCTCCTAATGAATTGCCATTTTGGAGTTGTCAGTGTGATGTGTTCTTCCTTGAGGCAGTGAGTCATTAAAATCCAGTTTGTTTATATAAAAACAGCTTACTTTATTTGAGAGGGCTTTTCCAAAACTTCATTCTGAGGAAACTGGAAGAAACTTGACCTCCTTTAAGGAAAGGTAACATTTGGAGAAACCTGTTATGTAAGTAACCACTTCTTCCAAGGCCTACATCTTTTTCAGGTAGGACCTGGTGGGGAAATCTTCTTTAGGAAAAATAGGGTCTAAGTTATAAGCAAAATCAGAATCTTGTATTTCATGTAGACCAACTGAGGGCTTGAGTAGGAAAATCTCAAAATGTAAGATATGTCTTTTATAGGTACTTGAGTGAAAAGTTGATGGTAAGTGGAAAATCTGAGGTACCTTAACATGAAAGTCTCTCACTCCCCAGCAGAAGAACTTAAACCAGTGCAACTTAGAGGGAGAACTTGAAAATACAGGCGCCTGGAACTCAGTAATTTTAGTGGAGGAGTGAAGTGGGACTCAAGAGATAGTTGTGATTTAAAGATCTGTGAGTTTAGGGAGTATCTTTAGGATGGTGAAGATTCCACCTGGGAGGCCCTCAGGAGTTGAAAGTAGTGCTTCTCAGTATATCATGCATGTAAATCACCTAGGAATCTTGGTAAAATGCAGATTCATATCCACTGAGTCTTGAGTAGAACTTAGGATTTTGCATTTTAATAAGCTTCCACATGATGCTCAACCTATTGGAACTTGGTCCATGCCATGAGTAGCCAAAGTCCAGTGGAATGTCTGCAAGGCACATCCTAAACACAGTGGTGTTCAGCAGTAACTCCCTAGAAAGTGGTATTATAGTCTCTGAGCATCAACCAGATGTTTAGGCTCCATCTGGATTTATAAAAGGAAATCTTTTGTAGGGATCTTGACAAATTGTCTTCAGTTGCACTAAGATGTCTAGTCCTAGCATTCATCACACAAGCATGTTTATGGGTTTCTTCCATAAGTGTATTAACATTTAAATTGATTTTGGATCCTTTAACTCTTAAAGTGGTTTTTATATAAAATATATGGTCCTACTTACAATTTTAAACTTGAGGGAAAAAAATATACTTCTTTATTGAGTCAGGACTTTGTCAATCTTTTAATTTAGTGTTGTCAACCTTTTCCAGCACCTGCTTGCTAATCCCCCTCTAGGCTTGAGGCTAGTACTGTGTAAGTATTTAACTCGGGCTGATGAAGAAGTGAAAGACATCTTGTTCCCCTGAAGCAGAATGTAAATTCGTTCCTAATGGATATCATGGCTTTCACTTTCCCAGTGCCTTGGCGAATTCATAAAACATCTCCAGCCTGTCAATATTTGAACCAATTTAGGAGGTATTTCTCACAAAGACCAATGTGTTTAAAAGAAACACTTGTTTATTTTTTTCGTGGAATTTTTAATGTTTTTAATTTCACTTTTTGTTTTATACAATATATTTGTATATTTTATTTAAAAACTGTTTATAAATAGCACATTCATTTGACTGTATACTAATTTTCAGAAGGTTGTTCAGAGGCTGCCTTTGCAGAGCGAAGCATGATAAACAAAAAATACACGTACCAGTTCCGTTCTCCCTTCATGCAAAGCTAAAGCATACGTTGTCCCTAAACAAAACAAGAATGATCTTTTTAATTAAACCTCCCTCTCCCCATGCGGGAGCAGAGAGCTCACTCTTTAGTCAGTAGAGTTGCAGGTGATAACCATTTCCCCCAAATTTTCATCTCATACCCAGAATCTATGCGCAAGTCTTAGGCTGGTATTTAGTTTTTACTTGATAGAAAAATTTACCAGAAACCATCTGAAAAACGAACTTACCTTTAAATATTTTTTTAAATTATTGGTCTTATTTGTTTTCAAAGGAATGACTCTGAAGGAGACTACGTAGTGAGACAATTGTTAACTAAATATCTGATTTTAGGATTTTAAATCATATTCTTAGCAGAGGTATTTTGCATACAGCTATAGTTTAAGGATTTTTTATTATTAACTACATTTCGAAGACATATCTTATAATGCTCATATAAGGTGCTATTACATGGATGTTTTATATATAGGTTGGATATTTATGATTTTTTCTAATTTTCCACTAATCTTTGCAATAATTTTTTTTTGCCTGCCTCTGTGGTTCTTTAAAGGAGACATTTACATGTGCTCTGCTTTTCTCTATTCTTCTACTGAATTGCTCAGTTAGTTGTTACCTTAAAAACATTCTCTCACTTAAGATTCTTACAAAGTAGTGAAATTAGCTGTTTTTAGCGTTTTGTTTTAGAGTTATTAATTGTGTCTTTTAAAGCAATCCAGAGACTTCCTTCTTATTCTGTCCATGTATTTTAGAAGGCAGAAAAGATAACTTTATTATTGTGCCCTTTTTTTTGTTTCAAGGACAGACTACATCTGATGTATTTCAAAGGATATATGGAACTTTCCATTTTTATTCTAATTATCCTTTTCCAATGATGTTTAATGTTGTCACGTACAGTGAGGCCGTAAAGCATGAGGATGCAGATGTTAATGAGTGCTTCAAAAGAGTGTAGTTTGGGGAATGCACAGGATGGCAGACAGGAATATTTGCCGCCCCCCACCTCTGAAGGGATTTTCAGTTCAGCAGTGCTCAGAGGACCTGTGTCTATGATTTTGGTGAGTTTACCTCAAAGACATTTTCTGTTTCATCCTTTCTTTATTTTCCAGGCAGCCTTTAAGCAACAAATTTACATGAGAAAATCATAGTGTATCAACTTTTAATTAAAACTTCACACCCAAAATGCATTGGGATTTAATTTAAATATTTAATTGAAACACAACTTTAAAATGAAGATACGAAAGAAGGAATATGAACTAAGCTATCGCGTGACACTCTGACTTAACCACGACAAGCTCACTGACAGGTCACTAGGCAGGGGCTTTCCTCACCCAGAGACCCCTGAAATTTTCTTGCTAATGAGTAGCCCCTCCCACAGTTTCTGCAGGTACTAAAACTCAAGTCAACCAACATTGAAATCATGATCCCCTAATTCTCCTGTTTTGTCTACTGTGGCAAGAGACACGAACATCTATCTAGTTGTTAAAGCCTGAAGTCCCTTTTTGACCTATTCCTTTCTTCTCCTTAATAATTCAGTGCTTTTAAGAACATGCCTGGCACACAGCTCTGCTTATATAAGGACAATGCTAATTGGCCGGGTAATCAGAATTTCTTTGTTACATAGAGTTTGAGCCAGGAAACGAGCTACAAAAAGTAGTGGAGTCAGATCAATTCCAGAACACAATAGGAGAGATCACCGAACTCTTGCTGCAGAGGGAGTCACAGGTCATAGAAAAGCCAGAGTTGTGTTGAATTCAGAATGTGATTACAATAGCCTCTGAATTCTTGTCTCTTCCCTGAGACAATAGTAAGAGAATTCTTGTCTCTTCCCTGAAAGCTGTGTGTGTGTGTGTGTGTGTGTGTGTGTCTGTGTGTGTGTGTTTCCTCTGTTCCAATGTACTTGGCCACAAAATATGATTTCTGGGTTTTTTTTAAGTTGTTTTTTAAAAAAATGTTTATTTATTTTTAAGAGAGGACAAGCAGGAGAGGAGCAGAGAGAGAGGGAAACAGAAGATTCGAAGCAGACTCTGAACAGACGGAGAGCCAACGTGGGGCTCAAACTCACAAACTGTGAGGTGATAGCCTGAAGTGAAGTCGGATGCTTATCTGACTGAGCCACCCAGGCGCCCCAATACAATTTCTGTTTTTAATATTCCCACGTTACTTGAGGAAATCTGAGCAAGCCTCTCCTGCTAAGAGCCAGCACATAGATGATCTTAAACTATAATATTAAAGAGATATTGGTAGTGATATCAAATGTACGTTAATGGTTAGAAGCATGGAGTTTGGATTGAATCCTGGCTCTGCCACCTGCAGGCTGTGACCTTAGGCAGATCACTTAATGTCTCTGAACTGCAGTTGCCTTATACGTAAAATGATGATTGGGGCTTATCTCATGAGAATTTCCCATATATTTGACTGGACTTTTTCCCTTTGGGTTCTTCTTTTGATTTCTAAGAATATCACATTTTATTATGAATAGCTGCTAATTTTATATGCATTGCATATATTTTGAGAGCCATCTTTGTGTGTTAATTTTATTTTACTCCTGGCCTTGTCTATAGATAAGAATTATCCTGATCATCTGCCATACTATTATGAGGTCAATCAAAGAAATTGTTACATACCAGTGTAATGAGCATAAATGGAGAAAGACTGTTTTCCATTCACTTCCAATTTCCATGGTTTATTTTTCTAAACGTAGATTTGAAAGTAGACAAGAACTTGCAGGAGGACCACACCCAAAGTAATCCACAGTACGAAAAAGATATTTTGTGTCACTTTTTCCCAAGGATCATATACTTTTTCTTCTACATTAAAGCATGCATACAATAACATTTCACGTTTGGTATAATAAGAGTAAAGTTTATTGTTCACTTTTACCTCAAAGATGAACTGTAATTCTTATTTTGATCGTGTCACTAATTTGCCTGTAACTGCTTGCTAAAAATAAATCTCCTTCCATTCAGTGGCCGCTGCAACCAGCTTATTATAATGGCTGTCGCACAGACCAGTAGTGAAGTTTCAGGAATTTGTAAGCCACTTAACAGGACACTGGTAACTTGAAATTGAAAACAGTGGAAATATTTACACCAAGGAAATCAATGAATGCCACAAATCAGGGCTGGGTTTTCCTCTTCTTTTTTTGTTTTTCCAGAGAGCTGGCTTTTGAACACCTATTAGCACACCCCTGATACCATTCTTCCATCATCTCATGTTTTCCCCATTTTGAAACCGAATGACTCTTTCTAACCCCAAATTAATCCACTGAAACATTTGGCTGTGATGTTTATTCCACAGCAACTGTAAATAGATTTATGAGAGGAGCCTGGAATCTTATGTCCTTTGTGAAAAACAAGAACATAAATCCTGTCCGCCCAAAATATAGGCAGAGTAAAGAATGTTGCCCTGTCTTCCTTACGCCATCTGTCATCATAGGTAAAATTTCAACTAAATCTTTTGAGAAATCTGAATAGAATATTTATAAAGCCTTATATTACAGGTTTCACTTAGCAACTTTAGTTTCAGAAAAAGTAGATTTTCATCCAAGAAGAAAGCAGAAACCATCTCTAAAGGAATATACATGGAGATCATGGAGAACTTTTTAAGTTTTCTTGGCAAATGTGCAAATCAAAAAAGATTATCTTCTAATCTCATTCAGACTGCCTTTGAGAGAATTGTTAGTTGATTATCTTCTGGTAATGATATTTGGGGGTTCATAGAAAAACCTAGACATATTCCACTTTATCATATGTTTGATAAGGAGAATTCTCATTAATAAAATATGAACATAACAGAGATAAATGCAATTCTGTAACTTTCTGAGATGCTTTGTTAATAGAATCCTTAAAATTAGTCTTCTTAAATGCAGAGTGAGAGACGGGCCTGTTACATTATATGTATGCATTTATTTTTTTCTTGGGTAAATAGACGATAATTGTATTACTCAGTTACATACTTAGTATCTGTTTCTCTTTCCAAGGGGCTGCAGAACTGTTTCCAGAGTGCCTATGCGATTTTGCACTCCCACAAGCAGATATGACCTCTTCTGTCATTCCATATCCTCACCCACACTTGGTATTGTCTCACGCTGGAAGTTCTGACGTTCTAGTGAATCTGCGTATCTCTTTGTAGTTTTCGTTTGCATTTCCCTGATGACTGATGATATTGAGCATCTCTTGCAGTGTTTCTTGCTGGCCTTCCCTTTTGCCCCCAGATTTTTTCCTACATGTATGTATCATGTGTTAATAGATAGGCTGCCTTCAGATGCAAGCAAATGAAACTCACTGGGTTGTTTTGACCAAAAAGACGCTTTATTCAAAGAATACCAAAGAAAGGAAAGAAAGAAGAGTTGTCTAATTGAGTTTGGGCAAAGAAGAACCCAGAGCATCTTTCCAGGTATCTCTTAGTATAAGTATGCAAATAGATATCTTTCTCCCAGAGTTGACATTTAAGTGACTCAATTCTGCAGCCTCAATACATCATGACTCTAAATTCTAAATTTCTGGAAGACTCTTATTGCTTCTATTTGAATTAAGATCTTCAGAAAAGTTTTGCTTCTTAAGTGCTTTTCCCTTAAATCATGGTGGAAACAGTCACATTTGACACAATTTCCTTTGTGTTACAGTTTTCTCTCATTTGTCTGATCTTAAAGAATAGCTCGTCCTCACATTCAGCTTTATGTGGTCATGATACAAGTTCTAAATGCACAGGGGAGAAAAATGGAAATCTGCCTCACACCCACTTCTTTGATGATTCCTGTGGAGAAGAGCAGCAGACGGCCAGGGCAAGGCGCTCCCCGGTAGCAGGCGGAGACTGAAGACACAGCCCAGGGTAGACGGGAGGAGAGCCTTACGCAGGGGAGAAGCTCACATCAGAGAAAGTGGACCCTGGCTATCCCAGGCAGCGAGCAATTCTGCGCCTGAAGAGGCAAGTGCGGCTGTCACCTCATAAGAATTTCTAGGTAGGTCATTGGGAATTAAGAGACATCTTGCTTAATGATCTTATTTTCTTGGTCAAGAATGGTTGTTGTTTTTAAATTTTTAAATGTTTTTATTTATTTTTGAGAGAGAGGGACAGACAGAGCGCGAGTAGGGGAGAGATAGAGACACACGCGGAATCCCAAGCAGTTTCCGGGCTCTAAGCTGTCTGCACAGAGCCCGCCGCAGCCCCCCGCAGCCCTGACGGGGTTCTCAGGGCCTCAGGGGGCTCTCAGGACTCGAACCCACAAACTGCGAACCAGGAACTGCCGTAGCTGTGGTCTGACACTCAACCGACTGAGCCACTCTGGCACCTCTCTTGTTCAGGAATTTTGATACTAAAAAGAGCGAGAGTGGGATCTGAAGAAATAAGAGAAGAAAGTAGCCTCAATCAGCAATGGCGACACGAACCAAGGAAAATCTGTATTTGGCAGGCAGTGTTGGATAGAGGCACCAGGACAGGCTGTAGTCCACAGGGTTGCAGGGACACCACTTGCGTTGTTTTGTAATACTTTCTATTAAACTCTAGTAATCTGACATACAGACCTAAGAGGAAAAAAAAAATCAAAATATCACCAAGACTGCAAATTTTTTAGGAATTCACTGTGGAAAAAAAAAAGGCTGAAGTGATTAAAGAAGGTTGATGTGACCCACCATCCGGGTTTTTTCTAGAAGAGTGACAAGTAGAGCCTAGAGTGTGAAGCTTAATGACCTCAGTGTTTTTAGTTTTTGGTTTTGCTTGTAAAGTCCTTCACTTTAAGAAAAGGATACATATTTGTGTCACTTGCTAATGTTTTACTATTTTTAACACTGCTGTTGGTATTTCATGCACTGTGAAACCTATCTTATTATGTATATTGTGATGAGATATATTATTAATCTTATTGATAAGGTCACCAGTATGATTAATTTGGGGTACGGTCTCTAAAATCCTCATCTTCTTTGTAAGTTATTGAGCTATTTATGAAAATAAACAAATTGATGATAAAAATATAACTATATGGAATTATAAATAATTCTAGAAAATATCTCTTTTTTGCCACAATGAACACCATAAAATCAATGTTTTGATGACCTAGCTGTTCCTTTCTCTCCTACATCCTTATGTGTAAAATAAGTATCTTTAAACATACAAACATTTCTAAGAAGCCCATCGAGCTTACATTGTGAAAACTACCTATGGACAAAGGACGGCTTTCTGAGAAACGTTGTACTCAGAAATCCAATCCTAACCATTTACTGTTTATGTGACATATTGTGTTTATTCTTCTTATCTGGAAAAATGGGATGATGATAATAGTGCTAGCTTCAAGGAGTTCTGAGAATTAAAAGTTAATGGAAGTAAAATTCTTAGGATCAGTGAATGAGAAACTCTATGAACTTCTTTCTTTCCTTCCTTCCTTCCTTCTGCAACTTGAATTGATCTACGATGATGCCTTTCATCATGACCCAGATCTCTCAACTTCCTGCAATTCAAAACTATTCCCCATTTCCTACTTATGCTGAGTTATGCTCTTGTGAGAGAACAATGTTCCTGTCACATAATCCATGCTCTGTTTGCTTCTTCACTCTAGACGCCTTCCTTTCCTGTATCTCAAAAACCTCTGTACATCCTACAAGACTTGCTCATCTTAAAATACCACTTCTATATTAAACCTCTTTGACCCTTCCTGGTTCCTGTATATTTTTTAGCATTTTATAAATAACCCCTATTAGCATGAGTCACATTGTTTGGTAGTTTTAGTCATGTACTTATTTGTCATTTATATATTCCTCTACTGTAATTGAGCACTTCCAGGATAGCAGCCATATCTTTCTTTCATTCTCACTCTAATATCTAGTACTTACAGTATTTGTTCAGTAAATGAAAAATTTGGAGAAGCAATAAATGAAGTAGTCCATTAACTAATCAAACACCTATGAGGAAAATGCTCGATAACAAATACTAAGAGCTAATATTCATTAAGTGCTTATGAAGTGACATTCCCTGCCCCACGTGCTTTTCTCATTCCATCTTCCTAATAATCTTATGATATGAGGCAACTGAGGATTGGGCCAGCTAATATGCCTGAGTGCACAGCTAGTAAGCACTAAAGCTGACCTTTGAGCCAGGATATCTGACTATAAAACTTGAGTAATTAACTTGATATCATTTTTTGTTCGTTGGGTGATAAATACAAAAGGCATTCATGGCTGCATAGCATACATCTCTATACAATGACAACTATAAACATATGCAAACATTATGAATAATTTCCTCCTTTATATTTTCTATTTATCTTGAGCATTATATCCCCTAAGAATGGACTTGCTCTGATATACTAATAAACACCTGCCTGATCTAAGTGTAAGGGTTAGTTGCATTTTACTAATTCGCAATGATTGATTACTTTCTATAATAAATTAAATGTTGTGCTTAGATACCGTTTTTAAAAATGGATTTGTAAACTCTCTAACATTGGGATTCATGCTTTAAAAAATAATAACGATTAGGTCCTCCTCCACATTCACTTTCTTCTCCCATTTGCTATGAATTCACTCAGTTTTTCATTTGTTTAATGTCTGACTAAAGCAATGACTAGTTTCCTAAATAGTAATCTAAACCTTAGAAAAAAAAGAAAACAGAAATCATTGGCCAAAGTCCATTTGTTTTTGTTACATATGCAATTAAAAACATATATTTATTTCTAGAAACATAATGCAAATGTATTATATGGAGACCATTGTGTGTTGATGAACTCTTCTCTTAATAGATTTTGATCTAAACTTGGCACCCAGGATTCAGTGAGCTAAAACTGACTCAGCACCGTTTTGGTTGAGTTTTGTTTTTATGTAAATTTGATATATTGGGCAACATTTAAAATTCGAGAGAATTCATACAAACTTTAGGTCCCTGGTTTCTTTTACAAAAATTGGAGTGGGCCATACCATGCCCGCTTTTCTTCAACACAGTAATTCACACCTCCTGAGCAGTGGTAACCCCTTGAGACCATTGGTATGATCCCATTTCCCTTCGTCCTCCCCACTCATTAAGTTCAATCCAGCTCAATTCTCTTGGTTATATAACCTGCCCAATTCCTGAAGACATTTAATTTTGTAACCCTTATTCCAAGCTGACTTTGTTGAATATAAGCACTACTAAATGGTATTTATAACTTATTACCATTCATAATTATTAACTGTCATTATGCCATTATTCAATAATACTCTTTGTTTTCTGCTTCTTAAACTTTAAAATAAATGGCAGAGGAGATACAAAAAGAGCTAAGCTGTTTTGACAAGCCCTGCAATATCTTTGGATTTTCATACCCGGGTCATAGTGTTTAATGAAAGTGACTAGTCATCCTTGACATGCTAAGAACCGGGGAGGAACACAGGGAATAAATTACATGGCCTTCAGTTTGACAGCATCAATGTATCTTAAAGTTATAAGTTTATAACTTCAATTTCTATTTTCAAGTGCAACAAAGAAAATGAAATCATGCATGAAAACTTCTAGAACAACAAAAGGGATTTTCTTGATCAAAGAAAATTTGGAGATGAGATATGACAGAGACAAATTGTGAAGTCTCAGGTAATAACTTTTTTTACAAAAAGATATTTTTAGCATCTTGAGTGGAAGTCATATTTTTATTAATATTTTAAATATAATATTATTTTGCCAATAGTCCCTAATACACAGGACAGTTACAATGACATTATCTTTGTTTAGAAATATCATTTGTGAATTCATTAAATTTATGAATATTGAATGTCTGCTATGTACACTATTACAGTGATGAGGTCTTCAAGTAGTTCATAGTCAAGTAGAGGAAATGTATACATCAACAAAAAATGTGTTTGAGAGTAACAAATGTTGTTATGGGAAAATTGCTTTGGTAGTTTATATTGGTTAAGGTCTAGTTTTAGAGAACAGAATTTGTTCTGACTAAAACAAGCAGCAAGAGATTTATTATGGACAAATAGGATACTTTGGAAAGCTGGAGATGAAGGCCGTATGTTTGCAGGGTGATGTAGAAAAGACCACCAACTCTGAATAGAAGTGAGGCGTGATTTTATTTACAGCCACATGCTTTTATTTACGGTTGGGCCAAACCTGATCTCCCTGGTGTTAAGGAGCAGAGAATGGCCCCAAGCAAAGGCAAAAGTGAGATTATATAGACAGAATACGTCATTATTTAGTTAACCAATTACAATCCACAGCATTTCATTACAGCCAATTACATTATAACACCCAGACGTTAGTTTTGGTGAGAACCCATTATTTTAAAGTTCTTAGTCTTTTAAAATGACCAATCATAGTTAGAAACCTAAGATGTCTAGGAGCGAGGTGACTTTAACCTCACCTTGGACATTGCCTTGGGCAGGTCTTAGTAGTAAAGGGGTGGGTTGCTTACAGAATCTTGAAAAACAAGTTAAACTTTAGGTCACAATGTTCGTCATGGAGTTACATTCCATAAGTTGACCTATAACACTGTAACCTGAGCATGTGGAAATAATTCCTAGAGCTTCACCACAAAACCAGGCTGCCAAGGAAGCAGTCGCCTTACCTGTTGAATACAGATGCTGCCCCCGATAGCCAATAGAGCCAGGACGTAGAGTAATGGAATGATATTTTCAACGGTGACACTTCGCCAAACTACATATGCATTTGGATGTGACAGGTAAACAATACAGAGGAGAAATCAATTTTAAAAAGAAATCTTCTATTATCAGCAGATTTGGAGAGAGAACATTCAGTCTGAGAGTGGATAAGGAGAAGCAATTCAGTTTTGATTGTGTGGACTCTGAGGAGTCTTATCAGGCACCCAACAGAAATACCATGGAAACAGTTGAATATATGTCTGAGGGAAATAAGATTTCAAGATGTAAGTTCTGTAACTGTGAAGTTAAAGGTGGTGGTGGAGGTTGTGGACTTGTTCAGTCTGCTTAAAGGCAGAGGAGAGAGATGAGCTTGAGCTCTGGAAAGGGCCAGTTTACAGAACGGGTATTAAAGGCAGAATCTAGTGAAGATGGTTGAGCAGTGAGCTCTAGAATCCAGCGTGAGACATAACAGGAGACAGATAAAAAAGTATTTTTTATAATAAGAAGTACTAAAATGGGGCAACTTCTTTGAATGCTACAGAGAGGTCATGTAAAACATGAAGATTGTCAATTGTTTCCACTGTTGGCAAGCCACGACTGGTTTGACACAAACAAAGCCTTGGAAGTGAGAAAGGCAGAAAGTAGATTGCTGTGGATTGAGGAGTGGTAGGTAATGAATCAAAGTCAGTAAGGAAAAAATACACTCTTCTAAAACACTTACCCGTTAAGGTAAAACTTAAGATATTCTGATTCAAGCCAGAAAAAAGATTAAGACAGAACTCTCCTCTCTTTCTTTTTTTATTTATTAAACATGAAGAGAAATGTGTATATTTATATGCAGAAAAGAAAGACCACAGTGAAAGATAAAAGTCGAAGAAAAAGAAGGAACATGGAATACTTGATAAAAAACACCTCTTCAGATGATGAGCCTTGGAAGGAATCATTTTCCCCGCCAGATTATAGAAAAAGAAAAGGGAAGTGTCAGATGTAGGTATTTAGTTGTAGAGGGAAGAAGGAGGAAGTCACTCTTGAAAGCCTCACATCTTTGAGATGTAGGATATTGACAATCCTTAAGTGGCTGTGACTTGCAATCACTAAGGACCATGCAAAGACTGTGCTGGCCTATGGAATCTTGGTCTCTCCCTTGAGATGTGCCTCTACAATCTGGCGTAGGGAATGCATCCCACCACACTGCTCCCAGCGTAGGAGATCAGTTTCACAAAAAAGTGTAACTGGTCCAAGTCTCTCTCCATTTTGTAAGATCTTTGACTATTTCATGAACCCTTTCTTCCATCTCTGTAAGAACCAACATCTAAAGTAAGATTTATGGGCCAAGGTCAAGGGTGGCTAAAGAAGTAAACTCTCTGTGTGTGATTTCAGGAACTCATGTGATTATTTTACTTTACTCTTTGAACGCTTCTTATGTTGAGGTACACTTTTGAAAAAACCTGTTTATATTAATCTTCCTCAAATTCTGGTACTGGTACTACTGCTACAAACCATAACTGTATTTCTTAAATTTAATATCCAAGGAAGAATAATAAGCCAACAGTAATTTGTATAAAGCCTATATAGCAAATATGCTAAATTTAAAAAAATCCTAACTCTAAGTATGCTCTAATAGTAAATGAGACAATAAAAATTATAGAAATGGGGCACCTGGATAGCTCAGTTGGTTAAGCATCTGACTCTTGATTTTGGCTCAGATCATGCTCTCACAGTCGTGAAACTGACTGAGTTGGACAGGCTGAGTGCTGAGCATGGAGCCTGCTTAAGTTTCTCTCTCTCCCTCCCTCTTTGGTGCCTCTTCCCAGTTTGTGTGTTCACGCACTTGCACACATACACTCTTTCTTTCTCTCAAAACAGAAAAAGTAGAAAGATAAATGGAACATACGAGGTTATTAGAGTGTATGTTGAAGTAGATTTGAGATAGTCAATGTCACACCCCCAGACTGAATTTCATACAGTCTTCATCTTACCTATCCACATTCACCCTTATTTTAACTTCCCTTTATGGACACTTATTTACTTTCTGCAAAAAAAAAAAAAAAAAAAAAAAAAAAAAAAAAAAAAAAAGGAAGAAACAGTGTTACTATACAGGCTGTGAGAAGGATAATGGCCACTTTGGAAAGCTGATGTGGCTAGTGGGAAAAGAAAGGTGACTCAAGACAGACACAGTAGTTGTGGACTAGCAGTAAAGGCATGAGCTGGGGTGGGTGCCTCTGTTCTATAGTCTTCCCTAGCATCTTACAATATCACTACAAACTGGCCTTTAAAAGGATTTTGAAAGCAGTGTTGATTACAGGTATTAAATGTAATTAGATTTTTCCACATACTATGAAAAATTATTTTTGAGTCTATCTCTTTTCAAAATACCAACCTGATGTTTCAAATTAGCGAGTCCATTTATAGGTTAAAATATATTGTACACATCATTGCACAAGCTATTTATACACTTAACATTATTGTGTTGAACATGTAGACATTTAAATCTTGCCATTAACATTCTCTGGAAACAAAAATGGAATCAATATAAATAAACATAGGAAAAGAACAAAATATAGGGTCCTACAAAATCAAACATAAATGAAAAAAGAATGTAGAGCTGGTGATACCTCAACAACATGTGTTTAGGAGATCATAAATATTTTAAGAAATAGTAGTTGAGAGCAGAAAAATTGACAGAAACTGAGATATATTTATCCACAAGCTGTTAAATGATCATTTCCTTGATTTTTAGCATCTTGTTCTCTCCATATCTACCTTATGTTTAACACACTCTGGTAAAAAAAAAAAAAACCACATTCTCACTGGAAACAGTTTCTTGAGAGTAGTTTAACCTTTAAAAACATATATGTGTGTGTGTTTTATATTCATATTTCAAAGATTGATTCATTTTTTCCCCAACATACAGGATAGCCTTTATCTTTAACACCTTTTTCTATTCATTGAGAAATAATTGGGAATAATGGGCAAATAAAATTATATATATTTGAAGTATACAAGGTGATGATTTGATATAAATAGACAATGTTGAATCATTACCAAGACCAAGATGATTAATGATTAATGCAGCCATCACATTGTGTGTGTGTGTGTGTGTTTGGTGAGAAATGCTAAAGATCTATTCTAAGCAATTTGGGAGTAGGTAGCACCATATTCTTATCACCTTCTTTTTTTTATTTTTTTTCATAATATTTTATTGTCAAATTGTTTTCCATACAACACCCAGTGCTCTTCCCCTCAAGTGCCCTCCATCATCACCTCCACCTGTCTTCCCCTTATCACCTTCTTGATTGCTGTGACAAAGACATTTGACAAAAAATGTAAAGTATTACATAATGGTAGAAAATGTTTATTTTCCAGGAAATTACAAAATGCTTACCACCTGTCCCTCTCCCCAGAACACCCACTATTAAGTTTATTGTGATTCTTTCCCCTCACCAAAATATTCATTTTTCGTATACTTGCAGCCAGTTTTAAATTTACTTTCACAAAAGGGATCTGAACATACAGTTTTGCATCTTTCTCTTTTCCATTAAAATAGGTCTTAGAGATATTTTCCTACTAGTACATATATCAACATTTCCTTATTTATACTATGGCTGAGTATAACAGTATATTCATGTAATGTATTACTCTGTCCTCTTTTGATGAACAACATTTTGGTTTTCAACATTTGCTCTTATAAAAATTTCTGCCCTGAATATCCTTGTACATAAATTTGGACAAATTGATAGATTAAATTTCTAGCAAAGGACTAAAGGTGTAAGTATTTTAAGTCTTGGCAGACATTGTGAAATGCCTACCAGAAAGGATGGAGTAATTTATATTCCTAACAACCATGTATGAGACAGCCTACTTATCCACACCCTGGCCAGCACTGAAAAAATCAGGTATTTTAACTCTTGTACGTTTAATAGGATAAAAATAATTTTTTTTCATAATTTGCAGGTCTTCCATTGTTATTGAGATTTAACATCATTTGCATGCAATCTACTATCATGTGTATTTTTATTTTGAGGATGCCTTCCTTTTTTTAAGAAACTGGTTTGCTCCTGCAAAGGAAAAAGAGAGGGACAAACCAAGGAAGGATTCTAACTATAGAGAGAACAAACTGAGCATTGCTGGAAGGGAGATGAGTGGGAGGGGGGAAAAAATAGGCGAGAGGCATTAAGGAGGGCTCCTGATGAGAGGAGCACCAGGTGATGTGTGAACTGGTGAATCACTGTGTTGTACACATGAAACAAATATAATACTGTATGTTAATGATGCTAGAGTTTAAAAAAAACTTACTAAGAAAAAGAAATTGGCTTCTTGATCTTTTCTTATTGATTTGCATAAGAAGCTTTTAGTAAATTAAGAAAATCACCATTTTGTTATATGCACACTTTTTTATCAACTTGTTACTTTTCGATTTTATTTTTGGAATTTATTGTCACCTAGAAGCTTTTTTGTTGTTGATTTTGTTAAGTCAAGTTTTTCAATTTTTAAAAAATGTTTATTTATTTATTTGGAGAGAGAGAGAGTGAGCAGTGGAGGGGCAGAGAGAGAGGGAGAGAGAGAATGCCAAGCAGGCTGCATACTGTCAGTCCAAAGCCCTATGTGAGCCTCAGACTCCCGAACCATGAGATCATGACCTGAGCCAAAATCAAGAGTTTGACGCTTGGGACCCCTGGGTGGCTTAATCGGTCAGGCGCCTGACTCTTGATTTTGGCTCAGGTCGTGAGCTCACAGTTTATGAGCCCGAGTCCCTTATTGGGCTCTCTGCTGTCAGCACAGGGTCTGCTTCAGATCCTCTGCCCCACTCTGTCTCTGTCCTTCCCCCGCTCATGCTCATGCATGCTTGCTCTTTCTCTTTCTCTCTTAAAAAATAAACATTAAAAAAAAAAAACAGATGCTCAAGCAACTGAGCCACCCACCCAGGTGCCCCTCAAATTTTTTAGTCTGTTCATTAATGGCTATTCCAAAAAGCCTTTCCATGTTCCAATTCTATGAATAGATTTTCTCATCCTTTCCTCGGTTTTTTAATCACCTCAGTTTTTCTTTGTGTTTTAATCCTTTGGGCGTTGGAAACATATCTTTTTGTTGTTGTCGTTTGTTCCAATTAGCATTACTTTCTATACCACTTACTGAATAATAATTTTTTGTACTTGAAAACTTGACATGCCGCTAGGTGCTTGGGTCTTTCTCTCTATATAAAAAAATCTGTTTCATTGTGCTGACTCTCTTCCCCCTGGATTATACTGCCTTGGGTATTTTCATTAAGAATATAAAAGTTTTACCTGGTGACTTTGCTTTGAAACACTTTATTCAATTGATTTTTTGGTTGTGACTCCCTAGAGGCGAGCAGCAGTGGAAAATACCTGACTTTCCCTCAGCACCTGTATATGTCACCTCACCGAATTATGTAATTGATTTCTAATGAGAATTCTTCTGTGAAGGTACTAATTATCCAATATCACAGATGAAAACAAAAAAGCAGCTTCACAGAGGTCAAGTGTCTAGTGCAAAGTCACATAAGAAGTGGCAGAGCTAGGGGCGCCTGGGTGGCTCAGTCGGTTAAGCCTCCAACTTCGGCTCAGGTCAGATCTCACGTTCGTGGATTTGAGCCCCACGTCAGGCTCTGTGCTGACAGCTAGCTCAGAGCCTGGAGCCTGCTTCCGGTTCTGTGTCTCCTTCTCTCTCTGCCCCTCCCCCTCTCATGCTCTGTCTCTCTTTGTATCAAAAATAAATAAAACATTTTAATGAAAAAAAAAAAGAAGTGGCAGAGCTAAGATTCAAACCTGTATGTGTCTCACCCTAAAGCCTTTGCTCTCTCCCAATCCTACAGTTTCCACATCTCATGTTAGATGCAAGGTCAAGGACACACAGAGACATGGTCATTCCGTAGCATTAAGCATCACACCGAGAGCTGAAATTTGACACAGACTGTTAAATATGATAAGGGAAGGAGGAGCAACGAGCATGGGAGTCCTCAATCTCCCAGAGAGCAGAGAATATTTAAGTTGGAGTACAGGGTATGTGAAAGAACATAAGGAGGAAAAAAAGTCTCCAAAGGCAGTTTGGGTCAGTTGGTAGAGAGCGTTGATTACCTGGCTAGAAAGATTGTATTGTATTTATAACCTCATTAGACGGGAAGTTTTTTTCCTTCTATGCAAAGGTGACTGCTCTTTTCATTTGACTAGGGCAAGGGTCAGCAGAATATTTCCTGCAAGGCAATTTGGACCAGCCCACTTTTGTTGTTGTCATAAGTAACACATACGGAAACACAACTATCCCCATTTGCTTACGTATTGTCTGTGGCTGCTTTGGTGTTACCATGCAGAGTTGAGTAGTTGCATACAGCCTGAAAAGCCTAAAAATCTATCTGTTGTAGAAAAGGTTCAGCAACTCTTTATACTAGTATGTTTTCTCAAAGTCGCACTCTAGCTGACCTGCATAAACAGATCAATTTTGTTTATATGAATAAAATGTCAGCAAAAGGACTTTCAACAGTGACTATTTGGTTCTTCAATGCATGTCACCATCTAAAATTGCTTGAGGTATATTTGTACTAAAACTTGTTTTTATATAATGACACAACTGAAATCATTTGACGTTTTCAGAAAAGTAAATAAAAGATCTCTTGAAACATAAATTGATCAGTGAAGTTGTTTGTAAGGCCTCAATATGTCATAAAATACCCTGGAAACCACTCTTGTAAACTTTGCAGTAATATGAAAAATTTTAGAAATAATCCAATGGCTATGTCATAAATCAAAAGCCAAGCATGTAATAAATAGTGCCTATACTGTGTGAATTATGTTACCCTTGTTCAACAAGAGGAGGCCACATGGACATTAATGGTTCTGATTATTTACTTGAATCATTATTAAAACCCTTGACTCATTAGCTAATTAGTATGAAGTGCAGTTGTGAGATGTAGAAGAGGAAAAATGTCGCTAGAGTGCATCACAATTGTTGTGGTGGCAAGAGCTGACCGAGCACAGAGCAGCTTTGGTCCCTGCACCTCCTTGCCTGGAAACCACATCCTGTGGTGCTCAAAGCCGCTCCTCAAAATGTCACTCTCCTGCTGAATAACATCTTCCTTCTCTTGTGCAGAGTTTGAGCTGTTCCCTAATCAGTTGTGGATAGTTTGTAGAAAACGTGAGCACCAAAATCCACGTGTTGTGTTAAGTTGATATGGAGTAAAGATTAATGATATGCTTCTAATCAAGATAGAAAATGACTTCCTATAATTATTTACTTTAAGAAAAAGTCTTTCATATTTAAAGGAGACTTACATATTTTAGGCATGCTCTAGACCTAACCTTGGCACTTCTGGCATTCGGGGTGGAATAGTTCCTGGTTTGGGGCTGTCCTGTGATCACCAGATCTTTTCCAGCACCCTTGGCCACTACCCCCTGGGTGGCAGCTGTACCTGCCCTGTCTTCCTTCTCAGTAGTAATACAAAAGAATGTCTCTAGACGTTGCCAAAAGTACTGTGCAGGGCAAAATTGGCCCTGGTTAAGAACCACTACCTTAGACCACAGTGTGTGACAGGCTGTATGAGAACATGTGTACCTTTTCATCTAATTAATAACCAAAGCCATGGTTTTGGACAGGCAGCCTGCTGCTTTTAGATCTGTTTTTTTTCTTGAGAATCATATTTATTTATTAATCTTTTATGGGGAATAAATATGAAGAGTCATATGCTTCATCTTCACATTAAACTATCTTCATCACTAGGCTGCTATTTACTAGCTGTATAACTTATAAATGACTTGACTTCTAGGAGCCTCAAATTTTCTGGCCTGAGAATCATGTGTGTAGTGTACTTAGCACCAAGCCTATTATCTAACAAGTTCTGGGGTTTTATAGATGATTATTTTAAACTGTATTATGATTATTTTTTCCTTTCTTATGGAGATATTTTATATTTCCATACTATGTATGTCTTGTATGATTTGCTTTAACCAATAAATTGTGAGTGAAACTTTCAAGAAGAAGCTTTAAAAACCATGACACGGCTCTTCTGCCTCTCCCCCTGGCTCTCTTTCAAGACCAGCAAAGTCTTGGGGCCTCTCAGGGCCTCTTCCTTCAGGCTGAGACCTGGATTGAAGATAATGGAGAGCAGAACCACAGCCAACCTGTGGCAGACATGTTACTTGAGCTAGAAATTACCTTTGGTTGTCTGGAATGAATACATACCAAGGGGAGTGTGTGTGTGTGTGTGTGTGTGTGTGTGTGTGTGTGTATGTAGTGTAGCCTAACTTGGCCTGAACTAATTAATAAATGTATTTATCAAATATTTCTTGAACACTTATCATCTAACAGACATTATATGATAGACACAGAGATCAGCAAAATCTTCATGCTGTCTTAGAATAGAGATTCTAGAGATAAGGAAGGAAAAAATAACAGAACACAATAAATATAACTGAACTGAATGTGATGGAGGCTGTCTGTTAGGGGAAAGGGAAGCGGCTCTTCCAGTTGAAACCTAAGGTGAAGTAGTTTGCTGTACAGAGGACAGAAGAAGAATCAAGCTAAAGGAAGTGCCAGGCCAGGAAGCATGGAACGAGGAGGATTTTCCTTTAATGGTGAAGAGTTAGGAGGGGATAGAACACGTAGTACATGAGAGGAGGAAGTGAATGTCATAAATAGTTTAGGGAAATACTGATGAGTACGTTCTGAAATTTGGGATTTATCTATCTTTTTAGACAAAAAGAAACCATCAAATATTTTTAATCAGAAGAATAATAAATCCTATATTATTCACTCTCTCATTGACTGTCCATATTTATTACCTGTTCAGAAGATTTTAATGGCTTCATAACATTACTTAAAAGAATTTAAATGTCTTATTTCTTGGAACAGACTCAAAGAATGGATGTTTTCCCAGTAAGTAAACCTTCAACTTTTCTAATATTGAATTTATCGCTTTGAAGGGTATAATCCTAAAAGTAGAGTAACTTAGGAAATTATTCCTTACTTCTTGTTGAAATGTTGCCAGTGACAGTGTGCTAAGGTAGTTTTTCAGGAAGAAAGATGATAACAGAGAGAAATGAGAAGAAGAAGAACAATAAGAACAACAACACAGTAGTGAGCAAGGCAAAAATAAAAAAGGAATGGAACCTTGTCATTGAAAAAGATTCTGGAAATGATAGACTCATTTCTTCTTTATTTGAATTCTATTTGGGATTCATAAGGAATTATCCTTTTTTTCAGTGGGTGTTGGCAGATCTATTTATTCCACTGATATTAGTGCCATTCTTCACGGATTTCCTGAAAGCTTTTTCTTGCTACAGAACACATTCTTATCTGGTAAATTAGGACACTCACCCTTTCCAACAATTGTCTAGCCATCATCACCATCATCATCACCATCATCACCATGGTGACCATCATATTATGATTATGTATCAAGTGGCTCTGCTGTCAGGACTACACTCTGTGATACAGTCCTATCAATCATAACTGTGATACATGGCATATCCAATTACAAAATGATACAGAGAAAATGAGTTTTAAGGTTTATAATCTCTGTAACCTCTACGGCCACTCCATCCAGTGGCTATGAGCCACATGCGACTATTTAAATTTAAATAAAACTTAAAGTTTAGTTTCTGGTCCTTGGTAGGCACATTTCAAGTGCTGGAAGGTACATGTGCCTTATGGCTACTGTGCTACATGGTGCAGCAGGTGTGAACATTTCTACCATCATAGAATATTTTTAACAGAATCTTCTATGACGATAGAAATGTTCCATACCTATGCCCTACGGGTGCCTGAGTTGTTCATTTGGTTAAGTGTCCCACTCTTGGTTTTGGCTCAGGTCACTATCTCACAGATCATGAGTTTGAGCCCTGCATTTGTCTCTGTTTCTACAATGCAGAGCCTGCTTGGGATTCTCTCTTTTCTCCCTTTCTCTCTGCCCCTCCTCTGCTCACACTCTCTCCCTTCCAATCCCTCAAAAAAATATATATATATATATATTTATATTTATAAGTGCTGCTCTATAGTAAAGACATGCCAGCAGGAGAAATTCCACCAAATTTCCATGATGGCTCACAGTGTCTAACTAAGGAAGAGCCCTGTTCAAGGGTTCTTTGAAAAGGTTAATAGTTACTTATCTATTTTTGTTCTAACCCAAATATTTTATCTCCTTACTGATTAACATTCTATATTTAGAATGGGGAAGAGAGCAAATAATGAGTAGGTTAAATATAGTGACTGTGCTCTAAATTTGTCTAAAATTTCAGTGGAATCACCTATACATTATGGTTGTCTACTCCTACTACAAAATTCAAGGAAAGGCATAAAATAAGCAAGACAGCAGTCGCTCAGAGATTTAATGCCGCTTTCTATGCCAGCCATTATATAAAATATTAATGAGGACATTTGCTATAATAAATGTTAATACATTCCCTTGAACGTGTGAACACTGGCAGATGATTCTTTATAGTGACATTCAGTAGTAGGAAGAGTTTATTAAAACAATATATTAATTTTTGGGAAGCTAAAAATAATACTTAAGCTCAGATCTTCTGTTTTAATAGTTTCTTACTGTTTTTTTTTAGAAGAAAGTAACATTTTGCAGAAAATGTTTGAATCCAGGAACCAAAAAAAAATGGGTCCATAAAACACTTGAATCTTTGTGTCTCTTGTTCGTGAACACATCTGGAGTCAGGAAAGGGTAACAAGCATCTACAGACTCCCATATAGGACATGCTAACTCATCCCAAGTACTTAGTGGACATGATTTAAAACCCAGCATCGCTCAATATGTGATACTGAGAGCAAGTCAAGAAAGTCTCTGATATACGAAAAGCCAACTCTGCATACCTAGAAAAGAAAATCCTCATTTGAGAAACAATTGAGTGGATACTGTCTGTACCCATCTCTTGATATAACAGCTGTGGTCTAAATGTTATGTGTGTGATATTTCTTGGACCCCTCAAAAACGAAAGCATAGTTTTGAAAGTTAATCTATAAATCAGGTAACTGTTGATATGTAGGTAACTTAGATTTTTGCAAACATGAATTAAATTTGCCTTCTTCAGGATTGATTATTTTGTTTGTTATTTGTGTTTACGGTCATAATAATGGAACGATTTCCTTTTGGAAATTAAGTAGCAAATGTAGAGAGAAACTGAATTTGAAAGCAGTGGTTCCCATAATGTTATAATGGCATGTCAAGAATATTAGTGTGAGCCTTCTGCCTTATACGGCACGACTTATGTATTCAACACATACTTATGGAGTACCTTCCTCAGTCAAATATTTGTATTGCATACTTTCAGGGACCAAGGAGAAGTTAAAAACACAAAACGATTCAAACTGTGGTTTACAGTCTGTAAAGAGTCATTGTAGTAGGACAGTATATCGGCATCACCTGGGAATCAAACTCAACCGTTTCCTCCAAAACGTGTTTGTTGATGCTTTACCTCCCACTGTGATGGCACGGGGAGCTGGGGCTTGGGGGGGGGGGTAATTAGCGTCCTGTGAGGGCATGACTTCAGGGCTTTCTTAATGGGATTGATGCCCTTATATAAAGAAACAACAGAGCATTTCTCTCCCCTAGAGCTTGGGTGTGTGGTTAGGTCCTGTGAGTACAAAGCAAGATGGCAACCACCTAGAGGCCAGGAGAAGAGGCCTCAAAAGAAGTGCCTCCTTTGCCTGCATCATTATCTTGGACTTCCCAGCTTACAGAACAGTAAGAAGCACTTTTTGTTTTCATTTAAACTATCTAGTTTACAACATTTTTTTGTGGCCGCCAGACATGAGTAATAGAGGAGCTAACAGGTATATAAGAAGTGAAACAACAAAATCTTACACCCATTCCCTCTCCAGATATTTGTAACGGTTTTGTCTTGTTCGCGGGGCGTTGTTACTTTTTGGAAGCTCTTCAGATGAATGTACTCTGTAGTGTGTTTTTCTTGTTTTCAGAAGCACTGTACTATAGAAGGAGACTCCATGTGGGGTTTTTTTCACCCTTGAACTCCTGATGGCTATAACACTCTCAACAGAAACCACTCTTACAGTAGAATTTCTGTATGTAAGCAGAGGGTGGGCACAACTTACAAAGCTTTAAACAAGCTGTTTGGACTGATGAGTCTTCATTTTCCTCTACTTACATTGAGAATTCCTGTTTAAGATAAAGAGCTGTTAGGACAGAAGGTAAAGATACTATTTTCGTGAGAAATCTTCTGAGACCAGAATTGTGTGTGGTTTTTTGGTTTTTCTTTTTTTCTTTTCTTTTCTTTTTTCTTTTCTTTTCTTTTCTTTTTTTTTTTTTTTTGGTGCTCAGGTGATAAGAGTTGATTTAGTGGCTTAGTGTTCAAGGAGAGGCAAACTTTTTCTTGTTTTAATGTTTTTTTTGAAAGAGTGAGCAGGGGAGGGGCAGAGAGAGGGGGACAGAGTATCCAAATCAGGCTCTGCACTGACAGCAGTGAGCCCCATGTGGGGCTCAAACTCCTGGACCCCAAGATAATGACCTGAGCCAAAGTCAGATGCTCAATTGACTGAGCTACCTAGGTGTCCTAATGGGAGGCAAACTTTTCTACTTTAACATGGACTTCTTTCATTTTCTGCATGTGTTTTGCTCAGAAGTGGAATTTGGGGGAGAGGCTGGGGAGAGTGAGCTCAGAGATGTCAAAGTTCGCAGAAGGTGCAGTGTTACAACATCTATGAAGCTTTCCTTTTTAGGAAATCCCACAAATCCTTCCAAAACTTAGAAAGGAGAGTGGGGGTCCTGCCCTGCAGGTGGCAGCCAAAACAGGAATTTGGGTTTATTTATGAGTAGACTTTTTCAGTCACAGCATTGTGAAGTCCCGTCTTAACAGGTTTAGTCATTTATATCTTTGTACAAATTTAAGGTGTTGTGTCATTAGTAATACTCATAATTTAGAAATAAAAGCCTAAGTTTCCACTGAAGTAATTTTATGTCTGGGGTTAGTGAGGAAGCCAATTTTGGTCTCTTCCCCCACCTCCTCCTAAAAACTTAAAAATTCTATTTTACACGTAATTGGGAAAACAAAATAACATTGCTCTCCACACTCCATCAACTGTGGACAGAATGGTACCTTCCTAAAAGGCTTTGGGAAGTACCTGCAAAAAGCTATTTCAAAGCGTTGAATCTCTAGAGAACACAGGGAGGTCAGAGCTGATGGAGCACCATCAATTGTACAACAGAATGGGGTGAATTTGCTGCCATTCAATACATTTATTGTTTGCGAGTCTTTTTGTTTGCTAATTTGGTGGGGAGGGGGAGAGGAAAGATAATACTAATGAAAGGGAGTGGCCACACTATGCTTACATTAACTTTGCAAGGTGGTTTTCAAAGAGGGGAGGTGGGGTCAGCATCACCTGAAACTCTTTGGAAATGTCAATGACTCAGTCTGGGGGTGCGGGAAATCAGAAGCTCTGGGGTGGGTCCCTCAGCGGGAGCTTAAACACCTGTGGGTGATGCGGAAGCCGACTCCAACCTGAGAACAATTGCTTATTTAAAGTACCATCAGCTGTAGGACGGTGAAACAGTTCCTGTAGAAACCATTTAAATAACGAACACCTACAAATAATGGGTGCTAAGATAATAAGTCTGCGAAGCCCCTACTTTGTGACAAGCCTGGAGTCTCTGGAGAACAGAGGGAGGACTTGGAAGGCACTGCTGAGGGACAGAGTGGTGCACTGATGCAGAACATCAACTCTAGAGCCAGACTCAGTCCTCACTGTACAGCTCCATAGCTCTAAACAAGTGCCCTCAATCTTCTGTGCCCTAATACCTTCATCTGCAAAATACCTAACTCAAACACTTGTTACAGGGGCGAAGGTGTTAATACACATAAAGCATTTAGAACAGTACCTGCAACACCGAGCTCTAAAAGAATTGGTTGTTATTTGGATATTAATGTATAATGTATAATTTTATTTAATGTATAATGTCTAATTTTATATTAAAACCTCTCAATCCAGTTATAAATTCTCTATTTTTTTTACATGTAGACAGTGCATATTAAATAGCTTAAGTAACGATGAATTAGGAAACTTTGAATCACTGATATCAGAGAATCCGTCAAAGTGCTTTGAATGTTTATTTCAAGCAGATTTATTGATCTGCATAGCTAAAAATTCCAGAGGGTCGAACCGAGGCAAGGTCTGTATTGATGTTCTCATGATTGTATCAGGACCTGTATTCTTCTGTATTATTTCTTCTGAGAGGACCACTACATACCCTCTACCTCATCTCTTTGGTTAACTCCTAAAAAAGTGAGTGATAGTTAATTTCTGTATGGAGACCCCACAAAATGGAGGCTGCCACAGCAGCCCCTCCTTGGTCACAAATCAAAACCTAAGTCAGCCTGCACTTAAGGGAAACACCTTTTAAGGAACCCCAAGACCAACCAATCACAACCTCGCTCTCCGGTTTAGCTAGCTTGCCTAACCTTAGGAAATAGCACCTGCTGGCCTTCCCAGGAAATCCCGGACCTCCTAGCCAGTCATTCCCTGTTAGTGCATAGCCTCTTCTAACATCACTGGGGAGGCACTAGATTCCCTCCACTCTGCCTGATCCCCTCCCCCTGGATTGCTTCCCTGGAATGAAGGACCTCAAACTTTTAACTAAATTTTTTGTGCTTTTATTTGACAAGAGACTCTTCCCAGTTTTTTGTTTTGTTTTTTGTTTGGTTTTTTTTTTTAGTGAAGTATGATTGACGCATAATGTGATGGTGGTTTCAGGTGTACGATATAGTGACGTAATAACCGTAGACCTTACACAATGCTCACCACAAGAAGTGTGGTAAACATCTGTCACAATGTAAAGGTGGTTACAGTATTCTGACTATATTCCTTATGTTGTACTTTTTCCATCCTGGTGTCTTAATTATTTAATAATCAGATGTTTGTAGCTCTTAATCCCTTGATATATTTTACCTGTCTCTCTACCCACTTCTTCTCTGGGAGCCAGTGCATCTCTATAGTCTCCTTCTGGTTTATTCATTGATTTCAGTTTTTAGATTCTGCATGTAAGTGAAATCATATGCTATTTGTCTTTAACTTTATTCAGTGTAATACTTTCTAACTCCATCCGTATTGTCATGAATGCCAAGATTTCTTGCTTTTTGTGGCTAGTTGAGCAATAGTGCATTTTACACACACTGTCTACTTTATCCATTGATCTAATAGTAAGCATTTGAGTTGTGTCCATATCTTGGTTATTAATGTTGCAGTAAACATAGGGGTGATACATATATCTTCTTAAAGTAGTATTTTTATTTTATGTTCTTTTATATCCAGAAGTGGAATTACTGGATTGTATGGTATTTCTATTTTTGATTTTCTGAGGACCATCACCCCCTGGGCTGCCCCACAAAGGCCTAACTGGCATGATCTGTCTGTGAGCCACATGAGTTGTCCTGAATCCCATAACTATGCATCCAAACGCAGATCAGGTCTGACCACCCAATCCACCTCGTCTTTGCTGAGAAAAATGTGAAAAAACTCAGGATTCTTGAACAGAAAGAGGAGAGGGGGGAAAAGAGTAGGAATAAAAATAATAGGCGTTGATTACATGTGCCCAGGATCACCCAGGTTTCCAGAGCTAGAGCCATGCCTCAGATTAAAGATTGCAGTCTGTTTACCTTGGAGGATGTGCTCTGAAGTGCTCCCATTACTACTTGAAATTGAATAATTCTGCTATTCACTAGGTACTAAACAATGTCCTACATCCTAGGAACTTAAAGCTGTGTAAGACCCATCCTGCCCTGAGGAGCTTTATTTAACAGTGGAATCAAATGTAAAGACAAAATGATAGTGTTGTGATTAAGGTGCGCAGAAAGAGGGATGGAGGGCTCATTAGCAGCAATTACAAGTACTTCCTATATGATCATTAATCACCAACCCCTACTTCTGAATTCCAGGATCCACACCCTCCCTTTGCCAAGAGGCATCAGGGGACATAAAAAGTTAATATAGGAGATGTACCTCCTAGAGGAGGGACAAATTATTCTTCATTATTCTAATTTGATTAATGGAAACACTGATGTTGATGGTTCATTTCAGGGAAGTTACTGCAGGAGAAAGACAAAGAAGGGAAAAAATAAATTAAACCTGCATGAATAATAGAACTTCTCCAAATGTGGGTATCTTGATTCTAAAACTTCCAAAGTTTTTCTCTGCAAACGTTTTTAATGCTTGAATGAGAGCCTGAATTTATTCACAAAGGAATATAAACAAGTTGATTTTCCTTTGGTGCTTAATGGTGGAGCTGTTCATTTAATACCACAATGACACATGGGGTGAAACCAGCTCCATCTGGATAGACTAGAGAGCTGTGCCGCTGCCCTGAGCTCCCATCAGAGCTCTGCATTTGTCATTAAAATGCTGCACTTGGCTTGCAAGTTAGAATGACCGGACTAGAACAGGCAACACAGATCCTCCATTCATTTCAAGGAAATGTTCTGAATTTATAATGAAAAATAAACATGAGGTGCATGGCACACAGTTAAATTCATGACATGAACAGAAGAAGGCAGTGGTAATATTAGTTCGATTTGGTGTTAAATGGAGATTGTTGGACAGAGACAGAAGAAAAGCTATTCTGGCATTTGAGGGAACTTCATGAGGCCATGTGTTGCACATTCGAAGGCTATTAGATTTGTGCAGCACGTCAGATGTTTCCACTTGTTCATGGACTTGTTCAGCTGCTGGTCTGGCCTGGCAGATATTTGAAGATGAGCTGCAGTCCTCTGCTCAATATCCACCTATCAGTGGTTTCATTTTACACAATCTGTTATGGACATCTGCTAAGGGAAATTTTTGATGAAAGAAAAACATTCAGAACTCAAATGTGGGAAAAGGGATGCCAGTAATTTTCAAAATAAACTCTATGTATTTAGATCATTAATACACGTTCTATTGAGAATTGAACCTAAAAAGAGTAAGGCTTAGCATTGGACAGAATTGGCCGATGTATCCAACTGAGTAGCTGATTATTTGTGTAGAATCATTGGCTTCACAATTTCAATAGCTGAGATTGGGCTACATGTTATGGATGGATGGTTGTAACTCGAACAGTCCTGTTAAAGCTGTAACCTCCAGTTTGGCTGTATTTAGAGTTGAGAAAGGAAGGTAAATGAAATCCTAAGAGTGAAGCCCTGATTTCATAGGATTAGTGTTGATATAGAAGAGACAACAGATAGCTCCCTATCTATGTTCAGAGAAAAGCCATTTGACGGCAAAGTGGCTATGTAGAAGTGAGTGTCTATGTAGGAGAGAGTCTTGACCCTAAATCAAATTCTGTCAGAAGCTAGAACTTAGCTAGGTCTTAGCTAGGCTTTCCAGCAGGCAGAACTCAGAAAATAGTCTCTTCTTAAACTGATCAACCTATAGAATTTTGATAAGGCCTCCCAAACGGAGTTAATCTAGATCTTGGTGGTGAGAAGCAGGGTACTGCTGTGATGAATTCCTAACCATGACAGGCAGCTTTACAATGGCGTACCGAGATGGGACATGTGAGCGGCGCAGTGGGTTAAGTGTCTGACTTCATTTTAGGTCATGTTCTCACTGTTCGTAAGTTCGAGCCCGAAGTTGTGCTCTGTGCTGACAGCT
Source organism: Suricata suricatta (assembly GCF_006229205.1). Classification (NCBI taxonomy): domain Eukaryota; kingdom Metazoa; phylum Chordata; class Mammalia; order Carnivora; family Herpestidae; genus Suricata; species Suricata suricatta. The sequence continues at coordinate 70,042,415 of NC_043701.1, read as the reverse complement.
TAAAGGCTGGAGCCTGCCTTGTACCCTGGGTCTCCCTCTGTCTGTCCCTCTCCTAATCTCTGTCTCTTTCAAAAACAAACCTTAAAAAAAAAACTGGGTAGTAAGAGATGGGATGAGTTCTGAGGTACTTGTAAAGAAAAGCTTAAATTAATGGTAAGAGCCTGTTGATAGAATCATCCTTAATGTCCATATTTCTAGTTAGCTTCAGAAAGAAAAGAGGAGAGCCAAAGAGAAAGCTTTTGTCTTAGAGAGTACATGTATCATAATGCAGAGGATGTTGGTGAGAATAAGGACATTAAAGGTCCTTGTATTGAGGCCAGAGAGGGAAATGAGCAACTTACTGGAAGCTAGAGGAAGGACAACTCATGGTGTAAAGTTGCATAGAACTTGGCTTAGTGTTTTCTGGAAACTGGAACTTGGAAGCAATACATTTGGATATTTCACTGAGGAAGTTTCTAAGCAAATAAGTGAAATAGTAGCTTAGTTTTCCTTAGAGTAAGATGCAAGAGGAGAGAAGTAATTTGAAGGAACTGTGAAGCAAAGGAACCAGAACCTGAAGAGTTGGAAAATCCCCAGCCTATACATTCGATAAAAACTGAGAAAGCTTCTTCTGAAAAGAACCCTAAAGGTGTGGCTGAGCCAAAACTTGATAAAGAAACTAGTATGGATACAAACCACTAATCGGCTCATCTCTCTCAACAGAAGTCAGCTATGGAGATGTAATTCTGTCAGGAGTTTTGAACTGAAGGGGCCAGAGATTGGATGAAATGAAGGCTATTGGGGTTTTTTGGTACTATGGGATGGGACCATAGAGGTATTCAGCTTCAAACATATTTTATCCTTCAAGAAAAAGGAAGAATGCCCCTAAAGATGTCTCAGAGATCACAGGGCTCCCACTCTGACTGCACATCTGGAAGGTGGGGAGGGGCAAGCATGGTTCCCTCTTCCAAAGAGTGGGTGGGTTTTAGGGGCCATGATGCCACTCCTTTGTGCCTTAGAGGCAAGCCTGTTGTCCACTATTGTGAGGGTAGTGCTGCCCCACAGAGCCACAGGGGTAGTAACGCCTGGAAGACAGAACATGAAACATGACACATAATTGAAATTGCCTCACTAGGTTTTTGACTCGGTTGGGATTTGTCACCCCTTTTTCTTTTCCACTTTTTCTTTTTGGGCATAGGAATACCTATCCTAGGCTTACTGCACCAATGACTTGTAGACGCACATAACTTGTATGATTTCACAGGTTCACAGCTGAAGGGGAATTTTGCCTCAGTTTGAATAATCCTACCAGGGGGGTCTCACTCATATCTGATTTAGTAATACATACGTGAGACTTGGGCCCTTAGACTTGAGAGTCAGTGCTGGAATAAGTTAAGACTTTGGAGGCTACTGGGATGTAATAAAGGTACTGTACTTGAATGAAGAAATGACATAAATTTTAAGGTCTGGGTGGAACATTGTGGAATAAGTGTTTTCCTCCAAAATTGTTATGTAGAAACCCTAACCTCCACTGTGGTTTAAAGAAATACCTAATGTTTGGGGCGCCTGGGTGTCTCAGTTGGTTAAGCGTCCAACGTCAGCTCAGGACATCATCTTGTGGTTCATGACTTTGAGCCCCATGTCAGGCTCTGTGCTAAGTACTTAGAGCCTGGAATCTGCTTCAGATTTTTTCTTCATTTCTCTCTGCCTGTCCCCTGCTTACACTCTGTACCTCTCTCTCTCTCTTGAAAATAAATGTAAAAACATTAATATATATATATACACATATATATGTGTGTGTATATATATGTATATGTGTATATATATATATATATATATATATATATAAAGAAATCCTAACAAGAAACTATAATAAAAAAATAAAAAATAAATTCTTAAATGGGGTCACAGAGTGGGTTCCTGATCACATAAGTGTCCATATAAGAGGAGACACCAGAAAGCTGGCCTATGTCTTCACACATGTTCTTGTGTTCTTCAGCTTGAAGCTGCTAATAAATTTTTACAAATGTTTGAGAGGGAGGGAAAGGGCTAGGTTGACGGTCAGTGTGGGAGGGGCAAAGAGCAAGGGAGAGATAATCCTAAACAGGCTCATGCTCTCAGCTGACATTGGACTCAAACCTACCAACTGAACCCTGAGATCATGACCTGAGCCAAAATCAAGAGTCCCACGCTTAACCCACTGAGCTGCCATAGTGCCCCAATAAATTTCTATTTTTAAATAATCCAGCTTATGAAGATATTTTGTTATAGCAAGTCATGCTGCTTCATATAATAGGTAGGTCATATTCACATATATGCCTATTTCTATGCCAGTCTACATATTAATGTGTGGATATTATAAATCTAATTAGATCTGTTGTATGGAATTGACTCACTGATAGTGAAAATTATTGTTCCTAGTTATCATTCTAGTAACCCTTCTAATAAAAATAATAGTTACTTCATATAAACTGCTCTCCCTATTTCTCCCTTGGGATTCTGTCATCCCTTCATTATTCTATATAGTAAGGAACTACTTGGAATTTCTAACATGCATCATATTTTATATCTTCATATGGTTGAGCATAATCTTCTCTTTATAGAATTTCTTTCTGCCTTTTGTGAAACTGACAAACTTGTAATCTTCCAGTATTTAAGTTAGGTATTGCATTTACATTCTTTGTGAAGCCTAAGTTTGATAGGGCAAATGCCTTTTGCTCTGAGTTATTCCTAATCTTTGCACAGGATCGAGCCCCACATTAGCCTCCATGCTGTGCATGCTACTTAGGATTTTCTCTCCTCTCTAATGTACTTAGACAATATATGCAAAACCTATCAAAGGAGATGGCTGGAAGAACAAAAGCTCGTCATAGATACCACTGATAGGCAATATTTCTTAGATACAATTATGAATGTATAATTAAGGAAGAAAATATTATTGAAATATAGAGGCGCTGGGAGATGTCAAGAATCAGGTGTTATCCAGAGACAGAATACCTGAAACTGGATCTAGTTGAAAGGTCTACTGCATATAGATTTTGCAACCACCTAGAAGTGGGCAATGACAAGAATTGCAGGCTAGAATTCTACTCAGTGATGCACAGAAATGATGGGGTTGTGTTAGTAGATGACAAGGTAAGAACGGCTATGACTTAATTACTAATGAGCTTCAAAAGCGGATGACTCTACACATGAAGATGGGAGAATAATGGTCTAGAGTTGGTAGTGTAATTGTTCAGATCTTTAGAAGGAGCAAGATTCAGAGTATCATATCAGCAATACCATTTGCTTCTCTTCAGTTACCCAAGCTAGAAATCATGGGGTTGTATTTGACTATGATTTATGACTCATTGGTACAATTAGGCCACATCCTAGTGGTTAGGCTTTATTTTTTTTTAAAGTAATACCCTTCTCTCTATTCCCAAGTCTTACTAAATTAGAATCTCTACAGTGCTAGGCACCTTTGGTTTGCCCTCCAAGACTGACCGACTAGCTGCCTCCTCCTGGTTCCCTGCCTTCTAGCTTCAGATGGGATTTGGCAGGTGGGAAGCCTCAACAAGAGATGGTGATGAGAAGAAAGTGAGGTTTAGGCATTTAAGTCCCTGATTGCCTCCTGTGAGGTCTTCAAGGATGGCTCTGTTAGGATAGATCACTGCTCCTCCTAAAGTCACCCACCTGGATGACTATTTGTTGGTCCAAGTTTGTAAGAGCTTTCATTTCCTTCCTCCTTTGGCTGTTAGTAACTGGTTAATGCTCTAAGCTTTATAATTGCTCCACACTGTGCATACCGTCTTCTGCCAGTATACTAGGTTCAATGTACTGTCTGTTAGAATCCTCTTTCTCCAGTCATCCAAAGGGAAGAGCTGATCATGTCATTCTCCAAATGTGCAAATTCTCCTACAAGATGCACTGAATTTCCTTCTCATGGTTTAGAAGACCATTTAAGCATTGAGCACTGTGGGGAAAGCCTCACCTTTTGCCATGCTCATAAGCAGACTCCACACTCAAGGCACTTGAACATTTCCCCCCACACTACCTGTGACCCTTCTGGTCTTCCTGCTTTTGCATAAACTGTATCCTGTTTGGGAAAGGCACCATGTCCTCAGTTTACATGGAAACCTGTCCATTTGTTATGCAAAAACACATGTAATAGAGGATGGAGATGGAGATATTTCATAACCTACCCAAAGCAATTGGTGACCAATCACTTAAATCTTTTGACAAACAGTACCTACTTCTATTGAATTGCAAGTAATATTCTATTTTCATGATTAACTGGTAGCTTAATGCCTAACCCCATTAGACTACAAGCTTCATAGAGAAAGAAGTGTAGTATTGTTAAATCTTGATAGCTTACTCAGTCTGCCATAGATATTAAATACGTGGAATAAATAGTAAGCTATCACTCTAGAACTCTCACACCTGGTTAAAAGGTGAGATGACTCACTTTAGACGTCTTTTATTTCATTTATTTATAGCTAGAATTCATTTACCTGGTCCATTTGGCCAGGCACATGTTTCCTTTCTCCATTAGTTACTTACTCTACATATATCATTCTTAACTTCAAACACAATAGAAAAGTTGATAAGGATAGCTTGCTACAAATCCTTGCACTAAAAATTGGGAACCTGGGTGGCTCAGTCGGTTGAGTATTTGACTTGGGCTCATGTCATGATCTCGCAGTTCATGAGTTTGAGCCCCACTTCAGGCTCACTGCTGTCAGCACAGAGTGGGCTTCAGATCCTCTCTCCCCATCTCTCTCTCTGCCCCTCCCCCACTTGTGCTCTGTCAAAAATAAAACCTTAAAAAAATAAATGCTTACACTAAAATTTAGTAGTCCTTCACTGCATATAAACTGTATGCAATTTTCCATCGAAAGCAAATATTTACTGTATACTTTATTTAGAAGACTTTGTTTTCAAATGAACATTGAGACAATGTTTAGACACACATGCCTTTTGATTATAGTTGAATTATTGAGGTATATATCATGTCAGTATAGTTAAATGACCCCCCAAAATTTGAATTTATTCAATTAGAACATAAATAGAAATACAGCCTGTAAATAATTTAGACCTAGTAAGTGGAGACCATATTCCCAAATCTTTGATCTTTTATTAATGAATTACTTACCAGTAACAGGTAAATTAAAAGGAAAACTCCTATTAAGATTTTTAACTCTGGATGCCTGGGTGGCACAGCCCATTAAGCATCCAACTTGTGCTGAGGTCATGATCTCCTGGTTCATGGATCCAGACCAGCATCGGGCTCCCTGATGTCAGAGCAGAGTGAATTTCCCATCTTCTGTCCCTCTCTCTTCCCCTCCCCCACTCATTCTCTGTTTCTCTGAAAAACAAACATTAAAAAAAAAAAAAAAGACTCTTTGGGAACTCTGCTTAGTTTAATAAACAAATTTAATAAACTGAAGAAATATGCTTTCATTTTTTTTTCTTTCTGCACAGATGAAGCTTTAAAATAAAGTTTCCCACCTTCTGTTAAGCTTTCAGAGAGGCATCTGTGCCTCTGTAATAAGCAGCTAAGAGGCTAAGTCCCATATTTTTCTGTTGAAAAGTCCAATGTGGATTCTTCTATGTCATGCATGTGAATCTATGGTAGTCCTTGAAATCTTGCTCTGGAGGTCAAAAGAGAAACTGATGGAAGTTGTGGAAGTTGATCTAAGGCTAGTCCATTGGGTTGTTTACAATAGAGATTTTTATGAGCTACTGGCCCAGCAGGAACAAGAAGAATCTCTGTTCTAGAGAGTAGGTAATACTTGAGAGATGTCAGAGAATGAAGAATGAAATGTAAATCATAAATTCAGCACTGAGAATACCTGTTGAAGAATAAAAGTGTTCTTGTCATTTGTTCCTAACAACAGAGAGAATATCAGAGAGAAACTCTTAGTAAACTTGCTGAACTTGAACACAAGAATGACCAATTGAGTGAGTTGGATTAATTCAAAAACTGCTTCCTGGCACAGGTCTATCTCCACCTATGCAGCTTGGTTGAACCTGAGCCTTTTGTTCAGTTTATAAGATGATTTAAACTAGATTTCCCCAATTAATTAATAGGAAATGTAGTAGAGTTGACTTTTTAATGAATACTTGTGGAGATTGGTTGTGAAAAAGCACTTGTTAAACTATATGCTTCGACCCAAATTTATCTGAGTATCGATACAGATTTTCATGTTCAGTAATAACATTCAAGGGATGCCTGTAAACTATTCTTGACATTGGGCCTGTTTAAACTGGTATTAGGGTAAAGCTGATACTCTTAGGTCCTCAGTAGTCTGTATAGCCATCTAGGTTTACAGGTTTATTTGGAAAATAAATGGAGTGTTTTTCATTCCCAGGGCAGACCTTCAGCAGTGTCTTTTCAAAGCACTAAATTATGGCAGGGCACTGAAGACAAAATACATTGTCCGATCAGTGTCCATTTCATAAGACATATTTCTTCATAGTAAGCTTTTGATTAATACACCAATTCTTGGAGAAGCCCTGCATGTTGAAGAAGGTGATCTTCTAAAGTAAAGAAAGGCACAAGTCTGAGCCCCAGAAATGCCCATTTTTTAAAAATAAGTTATGATCCATACCATGGTATGTGCTTTTGCTTTTTTAATATTTCATGATACTCCCATGATTAGATGTTTACAGAGTGTTGCATTATATTGAGGTAAGATCATTATGGAATCATGAGATTATTTCCAAGTTGTTTTGTTTTTTGTTTTTTTTTTTTTTTTCAGAAAAAGACTATAGTAATGATGCAGTGGGTACTGTTTACTTGTTCTTATTTTTACTCCATGCATAAATAATCAGTACTGTTACTTTCATAAAGCAAAAAATGTAATTTGCACAGCTACATTCTACAAATTGGGAAGGCTGGAGTCCTCCCAGTGTCATAATGGTGCTTTTTATATACTGTGCTTGCTATATGTAATTGTGGCAGCTTTGGGAGATGATCTTTTGGAATTTGTTCTTGCTAAATGGGTACATATGAAGTAGCGTCTTAAGATAGCAAATCTTTAATTCCCTATATGCTGTTTAGTGATCTTTCTGCACTGTCATAGCATCAAATATCTGAACTTGTAGACAACTTATTCCCAGAAGATACTCCATTGCCTCCACTAAATATTCCCCAAACTGTCCTGAAAAGCTTGACGATGCCTCCCTCACACAGATTCGCCCTGCAGGCAGCCAGCCAAAGGGATGGAAGAGTGAGGTTTGAATCAAACTTTGAACTAAGAAATAAAACATTGCCTGAGGCATGAAGGACAACAAAAAAATTAACAATTAGAAGGATCTAAAAGGATCATAACAATTATGTTAGAGACCTTTGTAAATCCTCCAAATTGAGGAATATAGAAGAACATGAGTAGCATAAGGAATAGAATAAGTTCCTAGCCAAGACTTTATATCCACTCAGGGAAAAAAGATTGGGTAGCTTTTGCCCTCTACATACAGATCTTTGTTGCCCTGTAGGGTTTAGTAGACTTTATTTAGGGGGTAAGTCTAAGAAAACTCCTACCCTTGATCAAATTGCCCACTCGGAGCTTCACAGATGTTTTTTATGTTCTATTACTGGCAATAGTCTACACAAATACATACTGCATTTCATATAATTTTATATGTGATTTTAATGTGATCTTATCACATTATTAGGACTTACTAGATAAGTTAGAGATCAACACATCAAAATAAAAATGGGAAATAGTGTGCAGATGACTAGGCTCGTGTAAGAAGTCCATCAGTTGAAAGTAAAATGCAAGCAAGTCTGTAAATCCCATATACAGTGGGCCTCCAGAGCACTCCTTTAAAACTACAATTACTCAATTTTCCAAAACCAGAGTTCTGTACTTTGAAAATAGACAGCTTTACAAGAATAACTCCTAGCCTGTATAGAAACAAAAAAATTTAAGGGAACATATCTTGAGCTAGCTAACGTTGAATACATTTGTTAACCTGAAATTTCTTAACTTCCAAAGAATTTTAAATGAGTTTCTTCAAAGTTTAAGGTACATAGTGACAAATTGGCCCTTCTATTTCTAGGCATCTATTTGCTCGGACTGGATGCGACAGTAGTTGCCTCACACGTAGTCTATGCATAGCCCAGTTGATGTATTATCGCGGCTGTGTTATAAACACACCTGCCATGGTTTTAAATCTAGTGTATACCCTCTTCGGCCCCTTTTAAAAGTTTAAAATCTATCTCCCCTGGCATGTCCAGCCAGATGGACTTGAGCCCTTGACCATCACTCTCTTCAAAGACGATAAAGCACTGGCTGTGCACCAAATCAGCTGTGGGGAAGGCAGTTTCTGCCAGCCCCTGCTCCCCCCTCCCCTCCTGGCCACCATTTGGCCTGTCGGAGAGTATTACTGGCTTCTGGTCAGGCTTAAAAAATTATGTACAGATTTTTAACCAGAAGCCAGATTCTTTATGTGCTTCATTCTCAACGATTTCTTTTGAAGTTTATGGATTTATTTTTCCCTGCAGTGTCTAAGTGTATTTTTTATTTAAGATACCGCTTTTTATCTTTAGAAATTCCTTTTGTGTCTTTCCAAATATCTTCCATTTCTCATCATGTTCTGTTTTCCTCTACCGACTTAAATATACAGAGCACATGTACAATTAGAGTTTTAGTTCCTGCTTGTGTTCTAAATCTAATGACTTGGTTACTTCATGGTTGGTTCCTATTAAATTTTCTCCTAATTAATGAATATAGTTTCTTGCTTGTCTGCCTGGTAATTTTTTAATGGACATTAGATAATGTGTTTTATCCTTTTTGGTAATGGCTGGTTGTGTTGGATTTCTGAAAATCATTTTAGATTTCATTTTGGTGGACAGTTAATAAAGACTAGTTTAAAAAGGAAAAAAAACTTTGTGGCTTACTGTAAAACTTGGTTAGGACTGGGGCACCTGGGTGGCTCAGTGGGTTAAGAGTCTGACTTCAGCTCAGGTCATAATCTCCTGCTTTGTGAGTTCTAGCCCCGCATCAGGCTCTGTGCTGACAGCTCAGAGCCTAGAGCCTGTTTCAGATTCTGTATTTCCCTCTCTCTCCAACTCTCCCCCGCTCGTGCTCTGTCTCTCTCTGTCTCAAAAATAAAGATTAAAATTAAAAAATTAAAAAAAAAACTTGGTTAGGACAAGTCCAGAGAAGCCATTATTCTAGGTCTGATATGATGTCCCTACTAGCATGATATTGTGCTGAGGATCTACCTGATAGCCATGTATTACCAGGTCTTTCCACTGGAGCCCAAAAGAAACTCCTAGGTTTGTATGAACGAATTACTGCTCTGCCAAAGATTTAAAAGATCTCTTCTGCAGGGTGCCTCGGTGGTTCAGTCAGTGAAGTGTCTGACTCTTGATTTCAGCTTGGGTCATGATCTCACGCTTCATGATTTAGATTCCCATGTCTGCCTCTGTGCCTCTTTTTCAATTCAGTAGTTTTCTTCTAGGATAGTATCCCATAAAATCTAACTGTTGGGGTCTTCCTCAACTCTGATCTCAGCTTCCCTCACCAAATGAGACCACAGGCATCTTTAGATTGTTCCTCTTGGCACTGTACCCTGACATTGACTCCAAGTAGGAAGCTGGTCAGATTGTACAACTCTCTTTATTTCCCATATTGTGGTTATCATATTCCCGTGTGCTGCTTGTTATCCAATGTCTAAAAACTATTGTTTCTTTAATTTTTATTTTTCTAGTTATTTGGAGGCTCTATTTCTGTAGCTGTGTAACAAATCACCACCAACTTATCAGCTTAAAGCAACACATGGGTTAGTTTCAGGAGTCGCAACATGGCATGATCGGATCCTCTGGTCAGGGTCTCGCAAGCGAGAAATCAAGGAGTTTGCAGGGTTCATATTTCTGGACCTTGGAATTCTTGTCTAAGCTCATACGGCTTTCGCAGAACTATAACCTTTCAGCTCCTTGTAGCTGTAGGTGTGGGTCTGTTTGCTTGCCCCCCTCAGCGGTGTCTGCTTCCACTCCTACAAGTCACGAGTAGTTCCCTGCCCTCTTACAAATGGCGGCCAACTACCTCGAGGCCAGCTCTTTAAAGCCAGGCCCTGTAAGAACAGGCATACTTGGTGAAAACTCAGAATCAACTGATGGGGTCTTTGTTTGCAAAATCCCTTGACCTTTGCCCTATGCTGTGGGCTAGACAGATGACATGGCCAGGCCAGCTGGGGATGTGGGAGCTGAAATTAGCCAAGGACATAACTCATGGGGAGGACTCAAAATATTGAATGACATGATACTAGACTTCCTTACTACTAAATTTAAGGAATCTTTTCCCATTATTCAATTCGTCATGCTATATTAAGTTACTGATACATTTATGTTAAGAATGCATGTTAAATATTGATGAGTTGAATATTAGCAAGTATGTTTTGATCTCAAAGGAAAAGATTCTATGATTTGTATGTTTGGGTTTGTTTATAAGTGGAATTAAAGATATTGAAACACAATGGCATTTGTAAACTGAACCTAACTTGGTTATGTTGAAGGATTTTTTTTTTCCTAGTATGAAGATTATTGTAACTAATAGACCTGAGTAGAATTCTGTAGTTCCCTCTGTTTTTGTAATGTTCTTATATTAAAGATAAATCTGCTTCATTAAAAAATTCAAGTTTTCCTTTTTATGCTTTAGGGTGGTTTAAATTTTTCTTTAATATTTATTTTTGAGAGAGCGGCAGCACAAAAAGTGGGGGCAGAGAGAGAGGGAGACACTGAATCTGAAGCAGGCTCCAGGCTCTGAGCTGTCAGCACAGAGCTCCATGCGGGGCTTAAGATCATGACTTGAGCTGATGTTGAATGCTTAACTGACAGAGACACCCAGGCACCCCTGCTTTAGGTTGGTTTTTTTCCTAAGTATTTTATAGAACTCACCATGTCTGACACTTGAAGAGAAATTGCAGTTCTCTTTGCTCTCAATTCCTTGTATAAAAATGGGTCTGAATTTATATCTTTCCTATAGTCAATTTTATTAGTACTTTGCTACAAATCATTCTTTTCCACTACATTTTTATAAAGCTTGAAAAAGTAGTCATTCATAGTTTAATTCCCACTGTATAGTTTATCTCCCACTCTAATGCTTATTTTGTATACTTGTGTTCTCTATTATTAAAAGTTTTACAAATGAATTTTTTTAGCTATCCCTTAAAAAAACTTGCAGTGTTGAATAGTTGGTTTGATCTAATTTATCTTTACTGATCACATCCTTTGCCTATTGGAAGTTTTATGTTCATTTTTATTTTGTTTCTTGATTTAAAGATTTAATTCACCTATCTAATACTTTGAAAAATTAGTTGAGTTTTATTCTATTTTCTTCCAAGCTCATATTTTACTGTTTTCATTAAGTAGTAGAGTTTCATAAACAGTATATCATTTGTTTCTAAAAGATTTTGGGGGGGTTTCCTTTTTGTAACACCTATTTTAACATAAATGTGATCAGAAGTTTTGCCCCATAGCTTCAGTCTTGTATTGATGCTCCTGTGATGGCCAATACAGGGTCAAAATACAGGAGTGTTCCAGGAACTTGAGAAGAAGAACAAGTTAGTTAGACAAGCAGAAGTTACTCATTCAAGTTAAATACTTACGAGCTAAGAGTATGATCAATGTAGTACCTAGTAGAGAATTTTTAATATTAAGCTTGATATATGTGAATTCAAGAATGATGGGCTGCTGTGTGTAGTTTGACATAAACAGCTAATATTACAAGCGCAAACACTGTTGAAATTAACATCCCCTATACGTGGCTGTGAAGTTCAATAGTTGTGATAAGTGAAAATTAGTGTCTAAATTATCAAACTGCAAACCTTGATGAGGAAAAAAGAGAAGTTGTTTATTCAGAGTAAGTAATACAAATAAATACTATTCAAATGTTTGACTGTGGAAGTACTAATGTATGAGATAATTCATGTGCTGCTCCAAACCCCTCTGGGGAGTTAGTTAATACTGAGCATCATCAACCTTCTACCTTTCAGAAATCTAAGCCATATTAAATTAAGGAATACATCTTGTTCTAGGAATTTCTGATACAGCTTTGTAGACTTGTCCTTTTTTAGAATTTCTCCCTCTAGAATATGTATCTATGATAGATTTCGTTTGTTACTGTTGATGTGGTCTAAGGGAAGATACATTATTACAGAGTTTTATACACTACTTTATTCATCCACTTCTTTTTAGATATTATGTTAAAGTTGCTACACGATAAACAACGACTGCATCAAAGATAAAAACTAATGAAGCTAAATTTTCTTCATTAAGGAATTAAGGAACTAAAATGACCTACCTATAAAATACTTGAATTAGGAGAAAAAGCTTTGGAGTGCGGGTTAAAACCATAGAATTTACAGGTGAAATGAAAGAACTTCATTCACTGGAAACTTACTAAGGATATTATTATAGATGTTGACAGGTGAAATTTTAAATAGACTTACTGTTGATTCTGCTGTATTTTCTTTTCTGGCCTACCTGAGAATCTCCTCACTCAGAACTGCAGATAGGTCCAAATGTGCAGCACCTCGACCCTAACTGAATACTCCAAACGTACAATTTAATTACTCACACTCCTCGCTAGCAGTCACTAGATGTTCCCTAAGCACCTAGCACAAGTCAGGAGTGGTCTCAAGGTGCTGAATTCTTAGAGAGGGAGGGGACCAAACAGAAAAGAGTGTTACCAGATGTGGATGGCCTGATAGAAGTTACAAAATGCCATGGGAACAAATAAATAGGAAATCAATTTGTACAGTACATTAACGAACAGAGACCGGCAAAATTAGATATGGACCTGGGGTATTGGTAGAAATTTTTAAATTCTTCAGTTGCAAAAAAAAGATGTTAATTGAAGAGGGAATAGCCTTAGTGAGACACAAAGATACTGAAGAAGAAAAATCCCAAAAATAGATGGGAAGAGAGTTTACAGGAAGTGTTGTTGTGGAATTGTGCCTTGCTAGACACTTCTGGCACTTTCTGTGCCATGCTCCTAAAAGAGGACTGACTCACCAACTCTCCTTGCAGCGGATTCCAAGGTGTTTGGTAAATTACAAAACACTGATACAAATGTTAAGTGTTAGCTCCACTAGGTTCCAAGATAGATCCACAGACTTAAATAGGTGATGTAATTATCCTAGATTTTCAAATTAGGGTTGTCCTAGAAGTGATCATTGAATAGAATCAACATAATGCTAATGGTAACTCTGTTATAAATAGATGCCATAGTAGTGAAGCATTTTGGAAAGAAGGAATTTGGGGAGGAGGGGTCCATCTTAATGTCAAAAGAGAAGACCTGGCAGTTTAATAAAAGGGAAAAACTTATTATTGGTCATTATTATCTTAAGGTGTGTGCATTTCACATCTTACTAAAAGGCTTACTTGACATTTTCCAATAAATTCCTGTGCTTTATATCTCAAGACCTTTGTGCTCATTTTATTATCTCAGCTCATATTACCAATATGTGCTTGATCTGCTTAATTTTTTAATCTGTGCCTCAAGAATAAAGTCCTTGGATTATATTTTGTCAGATAATGGGAACTAGTTAATAACAATCTATAAAGGGAACAAGATGAACAACAGCAATTATTCTTTGCTTCTTTGGATTTTCTGTATGTGATAGGCTGTAAAACTATTTGAAATTAAGGATTTTGTTCTCAACTTTAAATTCTTAGCATTAACCAGTATCTGACAAAGAATAAGCATGGAGTAAACACTGTTGAGTGAATGAATCAATCCAGGATCAAAATTGTATTACAAATGAGAACATTTTAGTCATTGATTAGCAAAGGAGACTTTTCACTCGAGTACAAAAAAGATCAATTAGCCAGATGGGTTTGTGACTGGGATGGTGGAGGGTTGAGAGACAAAAGCAGCAGAGGACAGGCTACTTTGCAGTGATGCTCTTCAGGCATTTGGTGGACACAGACACCGAAAGTACGCAAGGTGAGTATCAAACCTGAGACATCTGGCTTGCTCCTTTTACCTTGTGTTACTAGCTTTTCTTCTCAGATTTACATTTTCTCCCATCACATTTAATACAGTAAAGATAAGACACAGAGAAAGTGGTATTTTCGAAACTGCTTAGGATGGGGCGCCTGGGTGGCTCAGTCGATTAAGTGGTCAACTTCATCTCAGGTCATCATCTCCTGGTTTGTGGGTTCAAGCCCTATGTCCGGCTCTATGCTGACAGCTCAGAGCCTGGAGCCTGCTTCAGATTCTGTGTCTCCCTCTCTCTCTGCCCCTCTCCCACTCGTGCTCTGTCTCTCTCTCAAAAATAAATAAACTATAAAAAATTTTTTAAAAACTGCTTAGGATAATTAAATGGTGCCTGATAGTGAGAAAACTTTTCATCCTCAAAAGCTATACCATTCTACTCTAAATTCTTATGTTGGAAATTTATTCTAAGGAAATGACCCAAATGTGTTTAACAGCTAAATGTATAAACAGATAATCACTTAAAAATTCAAAGAAATCTAGGTAAACTACAAGACCTCTAAATGTAGAAATGTTGAGGTCAATTTTTATAGCCTTTTAGTTGACAATTAGACATTTAAAAATGTGTAGCAATATAATTGTATAAATAACTTAAAGTATTAAGTGGAATTATTGGGATACAAATCCATACATACATTCTATTAAAGCATATGGACATGATATGTATAGAAGGAAAAAAGGTGAAAGAAAGTGATCTAAATTCAAGTTTAATTTATGCTATTACTGTGGGTCATTTCTCTTGAAAATCTTATAAATGTGGTGGTTAAGTTACTGACTATTGGCAGTTCTCCTTTCATGACTCTTAGCATGCATGAAGTCATTAATGATCAAATAATATGGAGTAGTAACTATTCTATACTGTTATACTGAGAATATAAAATGGACTGAGTTAGTGACTATAACTACCAGTAAGACGCCATCTTTGAGGGTCATCATCCCTGAATTTTGGTTTTTATCTGCAGCCCTGCTAACCTTTCCAGAAAGTGCCTTCAGCCACTAATAAGGCTGCTAAGGGAAGGTAGTGAAATAAGAGCATTGCAGTTCATGGGTCAAGGTGCAGGGAAAATCCAGGGGATTTCATAAACAGATGGCTTTTCCAAAAAGTGATGAGGAAAGGAGAGAAGACAAATGTTGAAAGGGACAATTTAGGTATTTCTATAAAATTATGAAGATACATAAAATTCATGTACCTCAACAATCAGTCTCCTGGCACACAATGCAGCTTTTCATACTGTATACCATCTAAACATTTTTCTCTGTACTTGACCTTTTTCTACTAAATAAACAAAGTGTTAAGGATTATGTTACATGCTTGATGAATTTGAAAGTGGGTACAATGTTATTGATGTGAAGATCTGGCAGAAGCAAGAGCAATCAGGAAAAGGCCTTCGAACTATAAAACAGATGACTTAGACTGTATCAGCCCCTTAGCATAATAGAGACTTCTGGGAAGCCAAAGGGCAAGAGTGAAATCTGTGTTCTATGGCTGCTCAAATAGGACCTTGGACAAGTCTCAGAAATTATTTGTTTCCCGACTGGTTTATCAATGAGAACTATCTCAGTGTGCCTGCCTACCCATGTAATCAGCTTGTTAAGATGAGCTCAAAAGTCAAAGGAGAAATATAGATGAGAATACTTTTCTATATTGAAGTGTTGAATATATATTAAAAAGTTCAAGCGGTAGTAATGCTAATAACTTCAAGATACGATATCTTAGGTCCAAAATGCCTCGTGTCAAAGAAAGAACCACAGTATTTTATCATGTGTTTACTCCTTTACTTATACTACATCAAAAATTCTTATTGAAGAAGGTGGTTAAAGCAATTGCAGTAATAAGTTGAATAGTTGAGAAGGTTAACATGAATAAACTGCTTGGCCTACAGACAAGTTTGACCTATGTGGGGGTAAAATCTCCATGTAGTCCTTTTTCATAACTGAAAATACTTCGAAATTCTCAGACTATAAAAAAAATACAATAATAGGATACAGATGGAGAAATTATCACAAATGGTTAAAGTTTGTCCAGGGGCGCCTGGGTGGCCCTGTCGGTTAAGCGTGGGACTTCAGCTCAGGTCATGATCCCATGGTCTATGGGGTCGGACTTCATGTCAGGCTCAACGCTGACAGCTCAGAGCCTGGAACCTGCTTCAGTTTCTGTGTCTCCCTCTTTCTATACTCCTCCCCTGCTTATGCTCTGTCTCACATTTAAATATTAGTAAACATTTAAAAAAATTTTAAACATCCAAATTTGAGGAATGGCCTTTGTAATTGAGCAAGGTTCTTTTCATACAAAAAGTAATGAATTGCATTTAAACAACTTGCAATTCTGTTTCATTAAAAAGAATTGAGCTCTTCAACAGAGACAACTGGAGAACTCTTCATGACATCTTATAAAAGAACATAGTCTTAGAGACCTCCCCACAGCCCCCCGCACAGCCCCACAAAAGGTGAACCAAGTGACAGAAGAATGGTTAATGACATTTATCATGACATTAAGTCTATATTTAGAATGTTGAGGGATTAGGGTTTGTGAGTAAATCCCTGTGGCAAAAAAAGCAATTTCAGTATGGCATAGGTAATATTTATAGTATCTGAGTTGGCACAAAAGTTCTACTGAGATCATAGGAAAATATATTGAATGATTCATGTATCTCTGCTACAAATTATTTGCCCCAGTAAAGACCCATCATTCTTCTTCTTTATAAGTTTGACTAAATGGGCATATAGTCTAATCAGGTAGATAGGCATCCAACATGAAGTTTAAGGTTTTTAATTTAATGACAGGAAAGAGAAATGCTTAGATTCTATCATCTTGTTCTGCTCTCCTAACTACCCCTTTCCCAAGACACGTGAATAGCTTAATTCAGTTGAATCAAAGAAATGACTGAATGATTGTTGGCTTTTAGCTTCTCATCAATAGAAAACTTGTATTAAATACTCTGAATTTTTTTATGTCCTTAAAACCATGAAAAATAGAACCCATACAAGTATTTGAAAAAAAAATTGGCTCTGGCAAAGTTCATAAAATTGTTCCTAGCTAACTTAAACAAATTTAAATGTTTGAAACACTGAAAATTTTGTTTGTACCTTATCTTATATAAGCCTTGTTTTAACCTATTGTTAGTGTGTCATTTTCGGAAAGGCAGTTATATACGTATTGTAAATATCAATAGCAGTGAAAGAGCACCTGAATCAATTAGCCAATAAGCACTGACACATGTTCACAAATATTTCTTGTTACCTTTAGAAACAAAAGGAAGGAAAGTTAATTGCAAAATGATGAGCACTTCCAATATTCAATATATTTAGAATGCAGACCGAGTGTGGCATCCTTGATTTACAACTTTTATATATAATAACCCATATTTATGAAATATTGCCTACTAAGTAATACAAGAAGTCCTTTTCCTGTGTACCTCCAATCAAAGGTGGACTGCCAAATAGCTAGTTGTGTTGTTTACATTTCAGATTAATAGTCAATCTACTTGGAACAGATGTTAAATCCTCATTTACACTGTTGCGCATCTATTGTCTTATTTCCGGTGGAATGGGTTTTCTTCGGATCAATAAATGATTCAGCCTAGTTGTTCATCTTACTAGAGAGGTCAGAGCAGTGACAGAGGTACATCTGTTTTCATGTCAAATGTTGGAGGTAATGAATTTTCTCCGAGTAGATAAACAACACTCCTGTGATTGTCCTTACGTCTCCCACTACAAAGCTGATCATGATTAAGCTGAGGCTCTTGGAGAACTGGAGGTGTTGGCATGTTTTAAAACATTTTTTTACTCCAAAATTTATTTCCATCTCCATGGTATTTTCAGTTCTTCAGTAGTGACCTGTTTGCATAATATATATCTAAGATAATGCTTGTTATATAATGCATTTGCATAAGTGGGAAAATGTAGCAGAAGGATTGTTCCAAAATACAGCCAGTTAAAATTGTTTTTTGTTGGGTACATAACAATAAAACCTAGTTGCAAGATTAAATACTAAATTTAACATGCTAATAATTAATACTTCCTGAGGAGCACAACACAAAAATACATACACATGTTTCTTCACATACATACCTTGTTGATGGCCGTAGTCTCTCAACTGACTAAAGGACAGGAATCATAAGTTTACAGGAAGGTAAAACACAAAGATATTCATACAAATCTAGAAAGTTTTCATGATAAACTTGAGCTGTTATGAAGGAAAAAATATGAAGGTGTTGTCTTCCTTGCTTGATGGATAGGGCCAGTTGTTTCTGTGTGGATGGAGTTATTGTGTTTCATCAAGCCTATTTCCTGTAACAGAATTGGATGTGATGAATAGATTCAGTCACTCTGATTTGTAGCCACTCGGTGAATTGCTAGGATTCATTTCAGCCTCCACTTTGGCATTGATCGACCATGTAGCACTGTCACTTGAGGCAAGACACTTAAGCCCTGTGGTCATTAATGTGTAGACTGGTAAAATACATGAATAATCCTGTGCCAAACAGTCATCCTTGGGGACAGCTCTTGATGCCACAGGACAAAGGGAAATCATGCCAATTATCAGATTAATTTCCTATAACAGGTAGTGGACAGGCTGTCAACATCCGGGTAAACTACAGAGGAGTAAACTGTAACCTGTCTCTAGCCACACGTAGGGGATTTTTGATCTGGTAAAATTTCAAAACTTTCAGGCAAACATGATTGTGAATTAGTTTCTCAATTGAAGATGAATATCAAACACTTAAAGCCAGTATTCTTCCGTAGATTGAAGTACATATCCACTTGAAGATTGGGAAAGACCTTAAATAAAAACTAAACTCTATTAAGCAATTATTTTTTGCTATAGTTTTCTTAATAGTTTTTTTCAGACAACTTGATCATTTAATTGCCCCAGATGATGCATGAGCATTTGGAAAACATCATTCCTGAGAAATAGCAGGACTCTGTAGTAAAGATTGATTCCTGCCGGAGTCCAGCTCCTGCAGGTCCAGGGGTCCCCTGAAGGATGACGGTGCAGGCCAAAGAGAAAGTGGGAGAGCCTTGCGTTTTCGTTCTGATCCCCAGACAAGCACAGCTGCCCATCTGGCAGGCGTCTCCATCTTGTCTGGTTCTCAAGGTTTATTTATGGCAAAAGGTACAAGGACAAGAAAGGGCAGTAAATGATTTCAAATAGATAAGTTTTACAATTTTAGCCACAGGCACTCATGGTGTCATAGATATTTTTACAAAACCTCAGGTCTAGCCTCAAGGAAGCATCCTTTAACCAAGAGACAACAGCATTCTTTAGTAAAGATCAGTTTTTTATGAGTAAGGGTCATTAGGCCATTTATAACTCTAAGAGAAAGTTCCCAGAAAAACAAGTTCTCAGGAGATATGCTTGCTCTCATAGTCCCAAAGATGATTGATACATTTTATCGCAGTAGTGACTATCACAAAGGCATTCAGGCCCAGAAGGTATTCAGTTTTCCGTATTGCTTAGGGGAAAATTAGGTGTTGCATTAGGGTGTATCTAGTTTACTTGCTTATCTTTTCCCTGACCAGGTGCGGGGATGGAGGGTGGGACAGGACAGTCAGCTCCTGACTCTAATTAGTAAAACACTCTAAGGTTTGGTGCTCAAGCAGAAATGAAAGTTTTGGGAGCTATCTGGGGGCAAGAGACCTTGCAAACTTGCCGTACCCTCACCAGGAATATTCACTCTACTGGTGTGTTCAGATAGCTCCCAACAGATTCTGATACTGGCCAGACTCTAAACATGCAGACAGACCACAATGTAGTGTCCAGAGGTCCAAACTAGGAAGGCAGTGCTTTGGTTTCAAGGCTGGGGTTCAAGACTGTCTCCAATTCTGAGGGAACGATCTTGGCCTTGGAGAAAATTGGAGCTGGCTGGGTTACGGAGGTCAGACTCTAAGACATGTTGAGACCACGTCTCCAGGACAGGGATCAAAACTCCATGACCACCATGTAGTCTTGCTAACAGTAGTGGTATAAGAGCAGGAACAAAAGAGAAACTTTACCGTGAGTTGTGTGTTTATAAATAAGTAATGGTCTTAAAATTAAGAAGTATGAAACATTTAATTGTCATCAGTGAGGCCAGTGTTGTACCTGTACATGGCCCTTGTGTCCCCAGCTATGCAGGAGAGAATTGGTGTCATGGCTGTTTGTGTCCTACTACATAGATGGATGGCATGGAGTGGTCCAACCCTTTTCATGGGAAGCCTCTTTGCAGTTACTGTCCTGGTTGTTTGTAAGATTAGGTGAATCGTATACAGGGAATGTTTCTGCCTGAGATGTAAAACAAAATGATACTTGTAAGTCTTAAAAGGATCCCTAGCACAGATCCCATCGGAAGATAAAAACTATATAGCATTTATACCATGGCATTTTCTCTGCACAGAGCCCTATTTCATTTGCCAACTATCACTTTTTGACAATCGATAGAGATAATCAAACCTTAAGTTGATAAAAAGGCATAATATATGGATAATTATTTTCCAGACACATCGATAACTAATATTAGTGGATTTCATTTCTTTTATTGTTCATGAAATCGTATAATACAATTAATATTTTTCTAACATTCTCAACACTTTCTAAAACACTAGAATTTTGCTAAAGCATCCTTTAATCTGGACTTAAAAACTGCAGCCTACTGGCCACATCCTGCCTACCATTTCATTTTGTATGAACTTGAACCTGAGAATGTTTCTTAGAAACATTGGTAATTGATTTGATGATAGGGTTACACTAAATTCTACCACAAGTTAAGCAAAATGTTGTTACCTCCCAATAATTTTGTTCTCATTAATAGACTATTAGATAACTATTGTACTCAATTATTAATTTTTAATTTGTTCATAAAAATTGTGGAAACTTATTTATATTAAATGAGGAAGTACATAATTTCCTCAATTTTGTCTCTAATCCACAAAGCCAAAATTACTTATTGGGTAGGCTTAAAGAAAAATTCATTGACCCCTGTTACAAATCATCAAAGTTTACCTTCTGTGCATTATATATTTAAAATTAGGACAATTCAGGGTGCCTGGGTGGCTCAGTCAGTTAAGCTTGTGGCTTTGACTCAGGTCATGATCTCCTGGTTTGTGGGTTCGAGCCCCGCATCAGGCTCTGTGCTGACAGCTAGCTCAGATCATAGAGCCTGCTTCTGATTCTGTGCCTCCCTCTCTCTGACCCTCCCCTGCTCGCACTGTCTCCATCTGTCTCTCAAAAATAAATAAAAAACATTAAAAAACTTAAAAAAATAAAAAATTGAAACTAGGACAATTCTGATTTATTTTAACCTTTAAGACAATTTATGGTATATATGGCACATTTGGTTAATTATTTCCATATATGAGCAGAAAATGAATTTTTGTGTATTTGAATTTGGTGGATTGTGCTCTGCTGAATGAATTATTAGAAGCACATCCACCTTGATGAAAGAATTTTGTCTCAACATTGAAAATTAACATAATAAAACCTTATATCAAAGTTTTGAATATAGAATGAAATATATCTGTAGGTATTTCAAATAACAGAAAATTATTAAACAGGACATTAATGCTTAAGGATTAGGTAGGAAGGGTTAGAATATCAAGTGTCTTATATTTGTATGATAAAAGTAAATAATGAAAAAGAAAATATTCCAAAAATATAAAGAAGAAATAATGAACTGTAGAAAGGAAAAAGCTTTTATCAAGACAGGAGGCATAATTTTTCATTTTTTTAATGACTCACTAATACTCACATGTAGAAAAGTATTAGTCACATAGAACGTTAGAGAGTGAGCAATAGATGAAAATGATTAAAGGAGGTGTCTTGTCAAGAAATAGAAAAATTAATATTTTTTTCTTCTGTTCTTAGGCATTGTGAATTTACAGTATATTTCACCTATAAAAATATTAAGGACACAGAAAAAAATAGATTTAGTGGTAGAAAGGTAATCATATTCTTGAAAGTCCATTGACTAAATGAAACGCGAGCAATTAGAAAAAATGCCAACATGACTCTTTTTTTCGTCAGAAAGCAAGACTAACTCAAAACAACAAACCCATCTTGGGGCTAGGATTTTTTGTTGCAGATTTTTGATTTTTTAAAAAGTTTATTTTGAGAGAGAGAGAGAAACCATGCACACAGGCATGCATGCAGGTTGGGGATGGGTTGGGGGAGGCGGCCAGAAAGGCAGAGAGCAAGGGAAAGCCAAGCAGGCTCATCACTGTCAGCATAGAGCCCTACCCGGGGCTCCATCTCACTTAGAGTGAGATCGTACATGACCTGAGCCAAAATAAAAAATCAGATGCTTAACCGATGGAGCCACCCAGGCACCCCTGAGTTGGAATTTCTTAAATCATAAATCAAACGATAGGATCATGTCCTGTTTTCCTTCTTTAAAAAGTGATTGCATGTCCATTCCACATAAGTAAAGTTATTAAGATGGAAATCTATAGATAAAATTTCTTATACCTGCCAGTTCTCTTCAGAGATCAAATTTGTATTTATGACTTCTTAGGAAAGACTTCTTTCTGAGAGATTTAAAAGTAAAACCTAATATAACTTAAATTATATTTTTATCCCAATATAATTTTCCACTGCTAATACCCATACCACAACCCTACCTTGGATGTTCCCTCCCCACCCCCAACATTTTAATCATTATTCTATCAATATGCTTGTAAGATATACAACCAGACCTCCCAAATCTTTATCTCCAGGAAAATCACTTTGCTTCACACTTCAACATTTTAAAAAGCCTGTTAAAATAATCTCCTATACTCCAGCATCTTGACACTGGAGTAAATACTTCACACTGCTTGAAGAATAAACACACACACACACACACACACACACACACACACACACACACATACACACACACACACACACACAATCTGGTGAGGATGCTTTTCTGCTTAAAACTTTTTAAAATAGCTCAGTATCTTTTTAAAGTTCAAATTTCTTATCATGATATGAAGGTCTTTATCATCTACCTTCTTTCTCTGATCCTCAATTTTTCCTGACCATGTGCCTTAATCTTAAGGCACCAGCTTGTTCTACATTCACTAACAGGTTATGTTACTCTTGTTTCACCTTCTAGACTATTCTTTGTGTGCCATTTCTAGACCTGTCCTTCATTCAAAGTAAATGCCTCCTCCTTTGTGATTTCACGACACTCTGCAGCATTTGTAGAACATCTTAGAAATTTCTGTATCCCTACTAGACTGTACACAAAATAGCTGTCAGAATGATAGTCATCTGGCTGTTCTCAATACCCAACAGAAAACTACTTAGCAATTGTTCAAATATATTAGAGGGTTAGTATATATAAATGAATAAAAGCATGAATGACAACTATCATATTCCATTTTGACAACAAATCATCTCAATGCCTAACCATAGTATCAAGTCCCTTCACAGCTCAACCTTGTCTGTTCCGTAGGATAGTTCCTGTTCTGACAAGTTCACTAAATGCCTGAGTGGCTCAACTGATTGAGCATCTGACTCTTGATTTCAGCTCAGGTCAGATCTCAGGGTCATGGGATCGAGCCCCCCATTAAATTCAGCACTGATAGCATGGATCCTGCTTAGTATTCTTTCTATCCCTCTCTCTGCCCCTTACCCACTAGTGCTTCCTCCCTCTTCGCCCTCCCTCTCTCCATCTCTCTCTTTCCATCTCTCTCTCCCCCCTCTCTCCCTTCTTCCTCTCTCTCAAAATAAACTTTAAAATTAAAAAAAAATTTTTGGTCTTTATTATTTTATTTTGAGAGACAGAGACAGAGAGCGAGCAGAGGAGGGAGACAGAATTGGAAGCAGGCTTCAGGCTCCGAGCTATCAGCACGGAGCCTGACACGGGGCTCAAACCCATTGACTGTGAGATCATGACCTGAGCCAAAGTCGGATGCTTAACCACCTGAGCCACCCAGGTGCCCCAAAATAAACTTTAAAAATGAATGTTTTAAAACTTGTAATTAGCAAAACAAAATAGCACCATTTTGTAGAAAGTAATTTGTTCAAGGTCACAAATTAAGGAATGAATCAGAAAAGAACACATGAATTCTGTTTCCCAGCGTACTTTTATCTACTGAATCACATTCACAAATAACAAAATGGGGTGAGTACGTGGCAATATGTGTGTATTTTGCCACCTCCTACTTAAAAATGTGTATGAGGGAATAGGAAAATAGATGATTTCTAGTTTCCTGTTGTGCTACTGGGAAGTTCCAATATGGAAAAATTGAAGGAAATGACAAAGGTAATTATGCTTCATATACAAAAGTCCTTTGATTGTAAATTCTTTCTGAAGTGAATGCTACTGGAATTTTTCCACTTGGCAACCTCTTGTGACTTGTTTACCCCCTGAGCTGTCAAAATTACATCCTAATGTGAAGAAGAAAATTTTTTATCTTAAAACAAATTTCATCTAAAAATAAGTGCAGCCACCCAAGTTCACCCTGTCCCTAGCAGTCTCAGATGAATATGCATCTCTCTGACAACTAGCGTAGTAAGGGTTGAGGTCCTTCTTGGCAAACTGACAGTTGTTCAACTAGGAGATGAAAGTGGGGGAAAGGCACAGCTAAATCTCCTGTCAATGTCTTTTAAGCAGACAGTGTTCTAACGTTGAGTTGAACCTCCTAAGCAGAAGACCCCTCCTTACATAGAAAGATCTTTCTTCCAACTGTCAATGTAATAGCAATAACACCTACCCTGACAGGTAGTTTCCTGTGTTATGTGTAAGAGCTGTGATGTTTGAATTTGCAGATGATAGCCAAAACATATGGATTTCTCATTAAAATACATAATCTGCTGGGCAGCATAGAATTTAGGAGGAACCAACATGCAATAGTAAACTTTAAAACTTTACCTACCCTTCAGTAACCTAAAAATGACTGTTAATGATAGAAGAATAAAACTCATTCATTTGGAATTTATGAATTGTAATTCATTTGATCCATTCATACTTGAAACAGAATTATTTTCTGGCTGTTAGTTATTAATGATAGACGCCAATGTGATATCTAGGCTAAAACCATAGTAATGAAACCTAAATTATGTCAGGGAGAACTTTTTGGAAGAACCAGCACTTTGTCTCATCCCTAAAAGAGAGAAAATGGGTCCAAGCAGAAGGACCAATGTATGATTAGAGCTAAAGGCAAGAGAGTATGTGACACATCTATAAATAACTAAGTTCAGTAATATCAGAGCTAAGTGAGCATCAGCAGTAATGGGAAAGAAATACCAATTCAGATATTTTAAAGACAGAACTGATAGGGTTCAGTGATGATGTATTGGGAGTAAATCAGAAGTGTGATGTTTCATTTTCTGACGAAGGTGATTGGCTGAATAATGGTGCTGTTCACTGCTGAGAAATATACCAGGGAGGTGAGTAGGGGAGAGTGGGGAGGAACAGAGATCATGCTCGGAGAATACAGGGCTTGGGTAGAACACCAGTAAAATCCATAGTGGGGTTACTGAGAAAGTCAGGACAGATGAGTCCAGATTGATAATTGGACTGGAATTCTAACTGGGCAATTAGTGAAAATGCAACTTCTGAATCTCTTTATTTAGCTTTAAAAACATATTAGGGGCGCCTGGATGGCTCAGGCTGCTGACAGCTCAGAGCCTGGAGCCTGCTTTGGATTCTATACTTCCTGCTCTCTCTGCCCTTCCCCCACTTGCCCTCTGTTTCTGTCAAAAAAAAAAAAGTCATTTTTTTTCAATAATTAATGGAAAACAGTAGTGTCCTGGCTCAGTTCCACCTATCCCCTTGATTTCACTCCCAGGCACAAACTCCTCCAACCCCAGTTCTTGCTTCTCTTGCTTGCCTCGTTTCTAAATAACTTGTTCCAAAAACCATTTATTCCCCTCCAGTTTTAGGTAATCTATATTGATTTTCAGTTATGCATGATGAGGGTCTTCCTCCTTTGAATTTTCCCTGGCTGTCTTTTAAATAGTTATGTCCATTTTCATTAGAAAAAATACCACTGTTCTTATTACTGTAACTATGAAAATCTGGCTTTTCAATAAACTTTGTAATGTGCTGTGCTCATAGCCTTTCTTGTACTTTTTACCCCCTACATGCAGTTAATTACTACCAATTTTTTGATTGGCTTAATTTTCTATGTATCTATCACCAATTCATTCTCAGCTATGAAGAATAAATATCCTCGATAATTTTTTTTAAATACATCAGTAATTCTAGAAACTTACTCTTTTTCTTGATACTACCATGGGAATCCTCTACTGGTTTTGGTTGGAACCAGTTACACTCTGACCTGTTGAACTTGTCAGCTGTCAGGCTAGGAAGTTAACCATAGCTGCATTGTTCAGAAAAATGGTTTTCTACTACTCTTCTTTCATAGACCCCTATTACTGATCAAATTATTTCCCCCAAATTCATATGTTGAAGTCCTAACCTCTTGTGTCTTAAGATGCGACTTTATTTAGACATAGGGTTTTAAAAGAGGTAATTACCTATATGTTAAAATGAGGTTGCTAATGTGTGTCCTGATCCAATCAGACTGATGTTGTCATAAGAGGTTAAGACAGACACCAGGGGCACACATGCACAGAACGACAACCATGCAAGAGGTTAGCCATCTTCAATCCAAGGAGAGAGGCCTTACAGAAAGCCAGCTCTGTTTGTACCTTGACTTTGAGGCTCTAGGACTGTGATGAAATCAATTTCAGCTGTTGGAGCCACCCACTTTGGTGCTTTGTTAGGGTAGCCCTAGTAAATGAATACAACTTCATATATTATTGTTGCTTCCTTGCCTCCCCACCTTATTAATTCTTTAGGCAGATTATGTTCTCCAGATGTTTGTATGAAAAAGTGTGAATCAGGTACAATTGCGGGAGATGGCTTATCTGAAAACACCTATATTTAAAATTTACATTTACATGATAAATGTTCTGGGTATCACCACCTCACAACAGTCAGAATAGCTAAAATTAACAACTCAGACAATAATAGATGTCAACTATGATGCAGAGAAAGGAGAACTCTTTTGCATTGCTAGTGGGAATGCATATTGGTGTAGCCATTCTGGAAAACAGTATGGAAGGTCTCAAAATATTAGGTACAGGTGGCACCTGTGTGGTTCAGTTGGTTAAGGCTCTGACTTCAACCTAGGTCATGATCTTGCCATTACAAGTTCAAGCCCCACATCAGCCTCTGTGCTGACAGCTCCTAGCCTGGAGACTGTTTCAGATTATATATCTCCCTCTCTTTCTGCCCTTTACCACTTGCACTCTGTCTCTCTGTCTCCAAAAAATAAATAAACATAAAAAATTCTAAGAAAAGGAAGAGCAGAACTACTTTATGACCCAACAGTTGCTCTGCTAGTTATTTATCCAAAGGAGATAGGTATGCTGTTTCGAAGGGGCACATGCCCCCAATGTTTATAGGTGTGCTATTGACAATAGCTGAATTATGGAAAGAGTCCAAATGTCCATCGACTGATGAATACATAAAGAAGATGTAGTGTACATATACAATGGAGCATTACTGGGCAATCAAAAAGAATGAAATCTCGCCGTTTGCAACCATGTGGATAGAACTAGAAAGTATTATGCTAAGTGAAATTAGAGAAAGATGAGTATCATGATTTAACTTATATGTGGAATTGAAGATACAAAACATGAATATAGGGGAAGGGAAGCAAAAATAATATAAAACGGGGGGGATAAAACAAAAGACTCTTGAATATAGAGAACAAACAGGATTTCTGGAGGGGTTGTCAGTGGAAGGATGGCTAAATGGGCAAGGGGCATGAAGGGAGACACTTGTCGGGATGAGCACTGGGCATTACACATAGAGGATCAATAACTGGAATCTTCCTGAAATCATAATTGTACTATCTGCTAACTAAACTAGATGTAAATTAAAAAATAAAAAGCCACTAGTGAGACATAGTGAGACCTTGAAATGTGGCCAGTCCCTATAGAGACGTAACATAAGTATAAGACACAAATACAAAAAAAATTAAATGTTGAAGTAAAAATATTTTTATATATTGGGTTAAATAAAATATATTACAGCAACAAAAAATCAAAATAAAAAATATTCTAGGTATAGAATTCTAAGCTGATTATTTTCATGATCCTATTTATTCCCTCGTCTCTTGGAATGTTATATATCATATATCTATAACTTCAGTACTTATCTACATGTGCAACTTAACATTTGACAGTAATCAATATCTTTCTCTCTTTCCCATAGAATGCTTGAATCACATTTGCTCCCAAACTTACATGTTACTATCATTCTATATTTCAGTTTTATATTCTACTAACACATTAGGGCATTATTTGGTTATTGTATGCGAGCGACTTTTGTTTAAATCACCTGTATATTTTGTCTTACTCTTTACTTCTTTCCTCCCAACGCTTTCAAACTGGACCATTTATCTTCTGCCTGAAAATGATGGGTAAAGCTTGAGATTTGTTAGCTCTGCAAATTAATGTCTTTCACAAAATGTGGAGAAATTTTGGTCATTAAAAGATTTTTTTCTACACTATTTTCTCTCCCCGATGGATTGCATTTTAATGAACACAAAAGCTATCAGTAATTCATATTAATTTTAACAAAAGAGGAAGTTTTAAAAAGGTCCCTCTAAAAGGAGCAGTGCATCTGTCATGACACGCTACCTCATGCCGCAGTCAGGAACAGCTGCCCCATTTCTCTGGTCTAAAAAGGCAAGTTTAAATTTTCATTCACACTCCAGTTTCATTGTAGGCCTTTGGGGTTTCTACAGTGCATTGTTAACTTTTGGGACACTGAAGAGCCTTCATCTAGAGGATTGTGCTCAACATGGCAACAGCCTTCATCTAGAGGATTGTGCTCAACATGGCGAGCTTGAGGAGGGAGGGACAGGAATAAAGAGAGAGGGGCCAATAGTTGATTTTTAAATTCTACCTCCCAACGTGGAACATGTAATTCCACTCACATGTCATTGACTAAACCGGGCTGCATGGCTATTGCCTAATTCGTGGGATCAGAGAAGTCTAATTCTATGTGGTCAGAGGAGAACTAGAAATAGTTGGCGGATAGCTTTAATAAAAACAACAAACAGTATAATGAAAGCATTGGAAAAAATGAGAGTTACAAGAACTTAATGTTGAATTTGAGGTGACCAAAAACTGTGGGAAAAATTTTGCTTGGCTATATCAATTAGCAAAAAGCTATTAATAGAAAAATATTTAAGCAAAAATGACAAGCTTCTATGTTAATCCAGTTTACATGGATTATAGTGATTCAAGAACTAATTGTTTTTCCTAAAATGACAACAGACATTTACAACCTTAATTAGGACAACATATTTTGAGTAAGGAAACATACCAGGGTACCTTCGTGGCTCAGTCAGTTAAGTGTCTGACTTGGGCTCAGATCATGAACTCATGGTTCGTGAGTTAGAGTTTAGCATAAGGATCTGCGCTAATAGCTCAGAGCCTGGATCCTGCTTCAGATTCTGTGTCTCCCTCTCTCCCTGCTCCTCCCTTGCTCATGCTGTCTCTGAAAAATACACATTAAAAACATTTATAAAGAAACATACCTTAAAGTAATGGCTTCATCTGTATTCCATGCATGGTCTAGGCCAGATATGAATGCCGAGGAAACCTATTTTATCCTATTTTAGCAACATGGTACACTGTTAAGTCCAAATACAGCATCAAGAACCTCACAATTCAGTATCGGGGTCATTGAATAGGAGATACTTGATGATGAATAAATAGCAAAGGACTGTTATATATGTCACAAAGGGAATGGCTGATACAGAGATTATTAACACACAAATTTTGGGGATCTTGTATTAACATCTGGCTGTTTTTCTGAAAATTTTATTTTATTTTTTGAAGTAATTTCTACACTCAGTTTGGGGCTTCAACTTAAAACCCAAAGATGCAGGGTTGCATGTTCTACCAACTAAGTCAGCCAGGCGCCCTTATCAGCCTGATCTTATCACCCTTCTTTCACAGATCTTTGGAGGTTTATTCCCAAATAATACCGAGGACCAAAGGGAATATTCCTATAACTGTAGTAATCCATGTGTACACAAAGGGGCGCCAGGACTGTGTTTATAACATCACGTTTCTAGATAGGAAGAACTTAATTATCACACCTCAAATATTGGGCTTATCATGGGATAAGATTCATTGTCACACTACATGGCAGCCATCATTGTTTCATAAATATTTCTCCCGAACAAAGATGCATTGTAGTCCTTGAAGCTCCAGCTCAACCACACGAAAAAAATCTTACTTATCATTAAAATTAATATCAGTCAAGAGCTTTACATAAATTAACTCACAGCAACAACTTTGTAAATCTCAAATCAGAAATTGTTAGTCTAAACTTTGAAAGGCCTAAGTGAGATAATGAAACGCTCAGTGTTCAAGCTTAACCAGGGTCGAAGGGAGTATATAGTAGACCGAATAGTCCCATTTTCCACACTGCCGAATACTTTATAGTTGAAAGTTCAGGTTCAAATGAACATCAAGGGAATTTTTAGAGAGGCTGCAGCCTGAGGTCTATGCAGAGCCCTTACCTCTTTCACGATCATCGAGAGTCCTTGTTCAATGCATTCCAAAAATGGCAGGTCTTGAGAATCATCACAGCTCACTGTATTTCAGGGAAAATCTACCTGTAATAAGACTGTGACACTGAGGAGGGAAGCAGGGCCTTATGGAATCCTATAATCCATAAAGAAAACCCGTTTGATAGTAACGTACACAGATGTCTAATAATGTTCACTGTCCTTCTAAGTCCCAACTCCTTTAATTCTCAAAATAACACTAAGAGGCAGATGATAATTTTATCTTAAATGTAAAGAAACGAAAGTTTATCGCAGTTAGGTACCCTTGTCTGGAGTCTTAGAGCTAGTAGATGCTACAGCCAGAAATTTGATTAAAATCTTTCTTTTTCAGATTACTTCTGCTAGCTTATTAGCACATTAACTGTTGCCAAACTGACGTACTGAGAATAATTTTTCTGATGCCTTTATTGTACTAATCTTACCAGATCAATTTTTCTTCAGAGATGGTACACAAGTACATTTCTGCACAGGAAACACAACATGGTGTCTTTTTATAACAAACCTAAAAATTAGATATACTTAGAATTCATGTGATTAACATGAAAATGGTTAGGTACAGAGTTGAAGTGGAGTACTTTTATAGAATAACAAGTACAAGGATAAATATCTCTCATTCCTCAACTTATAATTGATCAAAATCTGTCAACTATATATACTGGTTTATTTTTAAGAGCGTAAAAGTGTGAGAAAATAAGGGTTGGAAAGGAGTTTCAAATTGGGATTCTCTTTTCTAAGTGCTTGTTACATCACCAGTTTGTGATTCTTTTATAATAAAAGTTGGTGAAGCTGAAAGTATTAGCATACATACACACCAGTACACAAAACTTCTGTTCATCAACACTGATTGATTGTTTTAAGACAAAATAGGTGTATGAAATCAGAACATGGAAGATTTTGAGTCTGTAAAAAAAGGGGAAAAGAAAAGTTTAATACAATATGACCTAAATTAATAATTTTTTTGTATTTAGAAGACATTCTTTGGTTAGAAAAATTTTCTGTGCTTCATGCTTTAACTCCTAGAGCTAAAACACATCAAAGAAAATTCTTAATCACTAGTAAGCTGTTGGCTAAACATGAAACTTCCCCTTATTAGGCTGCAAATATCCTAAGGGCCTTGATATTTAAGTACAAAAACTTACGTTGTTATCAAAAGTCTAAGGAAGTTTAAGTGGGAGATGCAATTAGATACTGAAAGTATGGAGTAGCATTACAACATATTAAATTGGGGGAGGGGGAATGGAATGAGCTTTATGAACTCCTAGCCATTGAGATAAATTGTGATCTTACAGAGCTTATGTCCCAATTGGGCTCCAACTAGAAATAGCCCAAGAACCAGGTCTCTCCCCTAGAGATTCTCCTCCTAATCCAAATTTTCCAGTGCATTTCTGCTGTCCACTTGAAGCTCTGTTCTGTTCTCTTGGCTGTAAAGAATCAGTGCCTTTTAGGCGATGACTCATTTGATGTGCTAGGACAGAAATAAGGATGGTGCTGATCATCCTCTTAAAGACCCTTCAATAATTTTAGGGGCAATGCTGAAAGGAATTAGTATCTGACTTAAACTAGCTCTGAATGGTCAAATTTGATAATTTGAGCATTAACGTAATTACAATGGTGCTAAAGAGGACAGCTGGAACACGGACTCTATAAAAGGATAGAGAAAAACAACATTTGAGAAAAGGATAAAGTATGTGGAAAGATAAAGGTCAAAGAAAATTAGGGTGAATTTAATAAGACCTGACTGTTTGAATTCATGTTAGTAGGTTGTAAGGTGGAGTGTTCATTCTTTATACATATATTATCTTTGTGTGATGCAGAAGTGTAAATAAAGACATTTCTGTTTAATGGAAGAAGGAGCATAAAGAATAAAGAGTAAGCCAAATAGTGCCAGCAAAGTGGATGCTACAATGAGAACAGGAAGGACTCATCAACACTGGTGGTCAAAAAAAAAAAAAAAAAAACAAATGCAAAGACAGCGAACAAAGTGATGATACAAAGGAATTGTTTATTACTAATAATAGTTCATAGTAAGAATAGCTTTTATTATGTTTTAGTACGTTATATATATATATATATATATATATATATATGTATATATATATTCTTACTCATTCAACCTTTCTAATAGCTCTATGAGTTAGATATTATCAACCTCAATTCACGGATGCAGTCTAACACCAAGATTCTGTAATATGCTCACGACCACACAATTAACAGTGTTCAGAGCTGCTATTTAACTCTAGGTAGTTAGGCTTCAGGACCAGTGTGCTTAACCTTTACATGATCAAACATTTCACAGGGACCCTTTGAGTTGAACTATTCAGAAAGCCTGTAAATGCTCCTATGAATTAAAAGAATTTAAGGATCTATATATTTCATTCAGTGGCCAAGTAAGACTTTTAAGAAATCATTTTGTGATGAAGACCTCGAGCTGAGAATCATAAAACATAAGAAAGGAATGTGTTGATAAACAACATTGATGAAACAAGTAAAATTGAGCTATTGAAAGGCAGGTCAGCCTAAGTATTGTCATATTAGTTTCAGGTGTACAATACAGTGACCCAATAATTCCATATTCTGCCTGGTGTTTATCATCACAACTGTACTCCTTAATCACTTCACCCATCCCCCGGCCCCGACACACACCTTACTCCGGTCTGCTAAGCCTCAGATTGTTCTCTATGGTTAAGAGTCTATTTCTTTGTTTGGAAAAACACCTTTTTTTAGAGAACCAATAATAAAGATAGAGGTTTAAAGACTCAGTATCTGGAAATAGGATAGGCTTGGAAAAAAACATGAATACCACTTACAGATACTATTATAAATAAAAGTTCATATAACTGTATATTTTTAAATGCTCAGTTACTTTGGAATAGAACTAGAAAAAAAAGTACCTATGAATCTTGGTAACCTTATGATGACCCAAGGTATTTTACTACCAGTAGGGCATCAAGTTATCAAGTATACCTGGACTGCCTATTTTTAGACTTCTCCTAATTTAGACACCCATCTGTATAATTATTTGGAAGAAATGACTCTTAATTGCTGGTTATTCAAAAGTATTTACTAAAGGTGCCTGGCGGGCTTTATGAAATGAAAACCACTCGGCTATTTAAGCCCTGTACACACACACACACACACACACACACACACACACGATAGTTGTGACTTGACTCCATGGCATTTTCTATCGACTACCACACAGTTATAGTTTAGACTTAATTTACAGAATTTGTTTGATCTTCATGCAAAGGTCTAGGCATTTCTAGAATTAAGAAAGTTCAACTCCTTCAAAATGGTCCCTAAAAAAGCTTTCTACAGTTGTTTGTTATCAAGGAAATTCTATATATTCTTGATGTGACTTTTAGCCTTTAAACTTTTCTGCCTTCCCCAGAACGGAATGAGAAAGTGTCTCCCGTAGTACTGTGTTTTTAGTAGGAAAATGGCTTCTGGGCATCTATTTTTTCATTTATTTAGTGTGTAATATGTTCCAGACTCTTCTAAGTGCTTTGTAAACAATAATTTATTTAACCTTTTGAACCCTGTAAAATGCATTATTATCTCCATTTATTGGTATATAGAAATAAGAAAATAAAAGGCTGCACTGAAGCTAGATTCTCATACAAGTTACTGGAATTAAAGTGATGAAACTCTAAGTAGAAATGTCATGATTAGATGAATCCAAAGGAACTACATTTACAAGTACATTATTCATTAAAACTGTCTCTAAACAGTGTATATTTTGTGACGTGTCTGAAGTCACATAGGTAATAAATAGCAGAGATGGCATTTGAACCCAGGCACTCTACCTCCAGGGTCCATGCTCTTAAAATAACACGAAAAGACTGCCCCCATTCACAGAAGTCATTGACTTCTGTTTCTTTTGGCCAGAATTAAGGGTCCCAAGTCTCATTGTCCAGTTCCCAAGTGCCTCTTGATGTGTAGCCTATTCCATGCTGAAGCTCGTATGTGTCTTATTTTCTCTTTACTTGGAGACACAGACTAGTTTAAATTCAATAAATTCTTAATGATGGAAATAGGGAATAATGTTGCACCAGAGTGGAGAACATTATTGTAATTAAAATCTACAGATAATATGTAGTGAATAATTTGAAAATTAATAAAGAGAATCCCCACTTAAATAGGAGGGAAGGTTTGCCAGGGGAGCTCTCAGCCCTCCCGCTCAAAATCCAAAAAGACCCAACAGGAGGACAGAGACTTTGCCCATGGATACTAGTTACTATAGCAGCAGAAGGAAGGAAGTCTTCCTCCTCCCCCAGCAACAGCGCAGCCAATGAGAGGCAATCATAGTTCAGCAAATGAAAAGCCACTATACTTAGAGCTTGCAGTTTAGTTCATTGGACTTTTTATTTATAACAGCCTTCCCAGCTTCCTGCTTTGCTCTGTAGAAGAGCCTGTTGGACTTGCTGGTAAAATACTGGCAGTTTTATTTTTTTTAATGTTAGCAGTTAACTTTTAACACCAATGCTCTGCCTGTGACTAATCACGTGGGACTAGGCATTGTGCAAATCTGGGTAATAAAACCAATCAGTAAGAGACACCTGTTTCCTTTGTACCACCTTATAGTCTTTGGGGTTTGAGGAAGTTTTTTAAACACGTGTGAAAAAATTGAATGTTTAGCGAAGCTTTTCTTTTTAGAATACTTAGTACATAATGACTTATTTTCAACTGCTTTCCGATTCACTTTGTTGATAAATAAAATTCTGCACTAATGCCAGAGTGTCTCCTATGTTACTGGTATTTAATAGCGAACACAAACTCTTGAGTGGTTGTGGCATGATCAGATCAAGTCTAAGAAGCCACATTTATGAGAGCCTTGTTTAGTAAGAGTTTACCTAGTTTTTCAAAGCTAAAGTTTTACAAAGATTATACTGAAGTAATTCAGTTTCTCTCCTTAATGAAGGAAGCTCTTGGGCTCTTCAGTCTGCCAAGCCAGATCTTGAGAATTCTCATCTCAGAGGGAGGATGTAGGGGAGATGGGGTAAAATTGTGTCCTCTTGCAAGATACTTGTTTCAAGGCTTTGTTTCATGATAAGGCAATTTGCGAAATAAAATTTCAAGATCCAGCACAGGGGATTCTTCCACAGTGTTTACCCTACACCTTAGACACAAAACTGGTGATCAAAGTGTAATCAGACTTACATGAGTTTGCTCTTCCGTTGAGTCACAGATAGAACCCACACCACAGTAGGGTTGTCCCAGAAGGGGAACTTTATTTGCAACAAATAAGGAGATTGGGGAAATAACTTACAAAGCTGAGATTTCCTGAGCATGGGTGAATGGGTTCCTTTTATTTAGGGTTAGGGGTGGATATTCAGAGGGGAGAGCATGGTCATTCTGTGTAGAGGCAGGCATAAGGTAGTGCATGTGCCTTAAACATGCTGAATTGTGCATTGTATGTTAGGTAAATGAGACTTGTGCTCGTGTGAGGAGATTTTAGTATTACTTTAGTACTGAGGTAAAGGTAACTGTTGGTCACTCCGTGGGTCACTCTGTGGTCCATCTGCACAGATCTGAGTGGGATGTTGAGTTCAAACTGGTCTCGGTGGTCTGGGTTGGTCTAACTCTTGAGAGAAGTCGCTAATGCTTGAATGGTAGTTTGGGTTTACATCATGGGATGTGATACCCATTATGTCTTTTGACTGAGTTAAGAGATAAACTCGAACAAAGAGCTGAAGGGAAAGTGGGGGACAAAAATCTGTGAGTACAAACAGGTAGTCAGTAAAAAAAAAATCGGGTACTGGAGTCTAGCTGGTGACTGATGAAGATACTTGGCAGGAAGAGGAAAATATGTCCTTTTTGGTCCTGGAAAGTTGGAAAACGAGGAAGGAACAAAGATGACCAGAGGACAGAAGAAAGTTGGAGATAGATTTTAATCACCTATTATCTAGGTTCCAACTGGGGGTAGGCTACTGGATAAGGTGAGAGAAACACAGAGCAAGAGGATTTTACTACCTTATTGGTCTCTACAAAAAGATAGTTGTAGATAGTAATTTGACTTGAGGTGATGTGGACCAGAGAAAGGAAGATTGGAGAAATGGCC
The DNA here is from genome assembly GCF_006229205.1 of Suricata suricatta. Taxonomy (NCBI): domain Eukaryota; kingdom Metazoa; phylum Chordata; class Mammalia; order Carnivora; family Herpestidae; genus Suricata; species Suricata suricatta. Next base: position 70,005,815 of record NC_043701.1, on the reverse strand, counting down.
ATTTTAGGTGTCTTAGATAATGTTGGCCCTTAGTGACTTCCTGATTGAGCAGTTTCTGCCTCTGACCTCAGCAAAGTTCATGCTGCAGATAGGAGATTTCCATCCTCTCAAACATCAGCATCTTGCTGAAGAAGCATCAGTTCTGCAAGGAAACCTCAGCTCTTCAGGATCCCACAGATCATGTCCTTGCTCAAAAACTAACAAGCCGTATCATTACAGCATGCTCCGTGCAGATGCCATCTCTGACTAATTAAAATTATCAGCTCCTTTGACAGCCCGTTTCCTTTCCACCAATGGTGCACTATGCAAGATAACTCCACACGGAACAGCTGAGGAGCTGCTCAGAACTCACTGACTCACAAGGCAGAGGAGTTAAAATAGTAGTTGAAGTCTTGCTGAGGCTTTTGTTCACAACCTAAAAGGCCACCTAGTACTTTAATAAGAGTAGCATGCAAACCAAGCAGCCTTCACAGGGATTAAAATTAGAGCCTCAAATTCTTTCTCCAGTCTTTTATAAGCAATCTGACATTCCAGAATCCTGCATTTGAAAAAGTGGAACTTGACAGAAAAACCCAGGAAAAGAAAAATGGAAAATAGAAGCAGAGCCTGCCTGTTCCCTCTCCCCTTTCCTTGATTTATTTCTCTTTTCACCACTGAATCTATTCTGCAATCATGAATTTCTTTTGGTTTTGTTCTGTCTCACACACCAGAGTGTAAGCCTCTTTAAGACACTGCTTTGTGCCTGCTTTATTTGGCTTTGCTTGACAAATAATACTGATAAATGAAAGTGTGGTCAAATTAATTTGCATACCAAATCATTCCTAGGACGGTTTAGAGATGCAAATGGCTACTTGAGGCTGATTAATAAAGGAGAAAGTTGACCGAGGATATTGAGGGAAAGCAGGAAAAAGGGGAGGCAATAATGGTGGTGGAGGAGGAAGAGCAAATAAAATCTGGGTCACAGGGACAGTAGATCTGTTAATGTAGGAAAAATGAGAAAGTGACACTATTTACTCCAAGTAAATATTACATTTTATCCAGTATCATGATGGTCATCAGTATGAATAAATTTGAAAAATCAGAAAAAGAAGTAAATGATAATAGCAGTTGCTACATATTTTAATAAGCTGAACTGGATCCACGTCAGCAATTAGATTTTTGTTTTTAGCTTTTAAGGGAATTCAGCTGTGTGGAAGAGTTTAGGATGCAATGAATGACAGTATGTTTTTAGACTAACAATCAGTTGAACTCCCACTGGACCTGATTTCATTTATCTCAGGAAGAATTTGAAGCTGTTAAGGGTTTACGAAGGTCAGAATCAGAAAATTTTGCAAAGTGAGAGTGAAAAGAAAATAATTTTTAAGATGTTTGAGGAAGGAGTCTATTTTTTTAGTAAAGTCCTTTAAGTTTATTTGAGAGAGGTATTGAGCACAGGTATGGACGGGGTGGGGAAGGAGGGAGAGAATCCCAGGTAGGCTCCACACTGTCAGCCCAGAACCTGATGTGGGGGTCTGACTCAAGGACCATGGGATCAGAAATCAGGAGTTACATGATTGACTGAGTCACGCAGGCACTCCAAGGAGACTATTTTTTTTTAATGTATGAAATAGGTTAGTTGTGAGTAAAGCTATTCTTAATGTAGATAAATATTTAAGATTACTAAGGAAAGTTGTATGATCATTCATATTTGAGAGCAAAAATTAATCATAAATGGATTTTATGGTTTTTTACTTCATATTTCTAATCCTTTGTTTCTATCATTTGTATAATCATTTATTTACATGCTGTCTTCTGGTACAAAAGTTCTTAAAATGTTTTCATCAAACACAGATTAAGAATTCTATAAGAGCACAGAACAGCTACATATTCTTTTAATCTAATATATCATGGATGCTAAGTGGTTGCTGAATGATCCTCAAATCAATAAATCCCAAACTACTCAAGCTATAATAAAAGTTGAAGTGATAAAAGAATATAACAAGGAAACTACCAGAGGTTCTACTTGGAAAGCTAATTGAGTTTTTAATGACAAATCTCATGGATACAATCAACCTTAAAATTGCAAGGAAAACAGAATATGTACCAAAGCACTTTTACAAATGAAAAGTTTTATTGTAGAAAGATTTCTACAGAATTCACTGGGTGTAGAAAATTGACCTGGACCACAATTAATTATTCATCAGGAAAAATTCCAGAGAGAAATCAACAAAAACCCGATTGCAGACATGTAGAAGAAAATGGTCTAAGGCCAAAGATAATCTATGTTTATTCTATCACAACTGTCTGACCCCCTCCTAAAGAAGAGAATGAAGCCTTAGAGATGGGAGGTTTAAAACCCACCATTACGGCTTGAATTTTTTTTGTCATTGATTTCTGAATTTCTCTTTCTTATTCTGGAGATAAAATTACTGACACGGGCACCTGGGTGGTTAAGTGAGTTGAGTGTCCGAGTCTTGTTTTCAGCTCAGTCATGAGTTCACATTTTGTGAGTTTGAGCCCTGAATTGGGTTATGTACTGACAGTATCTAGCCTGCTTGGGAATCCTTTCCCTCTCTCTACCTCTCCCCTGCTTGTGCATGTGTGCTCACTCGCTTCTTGCTCCCTCTTTCTCTCTCAAAATAGATAAACTTAAAAAAAAAAAAACCTACTCTGACAAGTTTATTCTGTTTCTAAGCAAAATATTTAAAATAGTATTCAAAAGTAAATTGAGGAGAGGGTACACATAATTGATTCTGCTTATTTGGCTCATGGTGGCTGAATGGGAAAATTCCCCACAGAGTCCCCCTTTCATTGGTTTTTGATCCTCATCTGGTCCCTTGGCTCTCAAGACAAAGAAACAACCTGCTTGCTTATCATTAAGAATGATCCTGAAGAAACTGTTAGAAATGGAGTCTCTCAGTGCTGTCTAGATAATGAAAGCTTTGTGTAAGTGAATCTGGTGGAGTAAATGAAGCAAAAACTAGGCAGCTTTCTCTTACCTCAATTTAAATGTTTGTTTATTTTGATAGAGAGGGGGGGGCACAGAGAGAGAGATGGGGGGAGAGACTACCAAGCAGGCTCCATGTTGCCAGCAGAGAGCCTGACACGGGCTGGAACCCACGAACTGAACCAAAATCAGGAGTGGGATGTTTAACTGACGGAGCCTCCCAGGTGCCCGAAGCTCAATTTTACAGAGAACAGAACAGCCTAGCAGGAATCATCACATGTTGTCAGTGCTCTCTAAATGCTGAAGGGGGGATTTTCCCCTTCACTCTGGTTTGAGCACTATTGTTAAGGGTTGTTGAGCAATATTGTCCCCCTATCTCCCCACTTGCCAAATCATCACATCAGCTTTATTTAAAAGCTTTATTTATGTAAGGGCTTTTTGTCCTGGCCATAAAGATCAGTGGAGGAATAGATGGATTTAAATAAGTCTTATCCTCACAATTCATTAGCAGCACCTTCTGCTAAAACTTAACTTTTATTTTTAATACCTAAAATAGCTCAGGCTTAGTTACAAAAGGTTAAAACTGGAGGTATTCTGTTAAACTATATCTTTCCATATCAGAAATCATTCTCTCTTTATCCATCTCTTTTACTAAAGATTTCTTTAAAAAAACAAACAAAAAACTGCATAAAGTCATCACAGAAAGGCTATTTCAAATGCCCACAAAGGCATGAGAGACTTTTCAAATTCATAGACGATACAATAAAACACACATATACATGTATAAACACAGGCTTTGATTTCGAGGATGGCCATTGTATTTTTGGAAAAATCTTGTGAATAGATTATTTGACACCTTTGTACTCAGTAATAATGTCCTCTTCTGGAGTCTACAACACATATGTGAAAAAACATGCTCCAATAGTGATAGATTCTTACCATGGACTTAGGTAGTCACAACCATTAAGCTGGAATTTTGCTCTTGTCTGCAAATAGTCATTAGTCACTACAGCACCTGAAAGTTCCATATGCTCCTGACAATCCCCCAAGATAGATGTGCTCTGTTACTTAAGATTTATGGCTATGCCCATGAATCATCACTATATATAATTCAAAAACTAGCATTTGCCCTTGTGTTTAAACATTGATTTTCCCATTCTATCAATGTCTACATCTTATTTTTACAAGTTATAATCAGTTTGTCTTAATAAAATAGACAATACATGTTGATGAGCCAAATATTTTACATTATAACTTTAATTCATTAATCAAGGAGGGAATATTTATTATTGCACAGAAAGGTTTGTTAGATTTTCTTGGGTAAGGTGTTGGGGAAGTGAAAAATACTTGATTTCTAGAGAAGGCCAAGAATTGTTTTGACTTGGAAGTCAAACTCAAAAAGAAAGCCTATTAATTTAGATGGCTGCATGGCCTCTGGGTAAACATAAATTCTGTTCCATATGCCTACTCTGCTTCTAAGAATGAAGATGAAATACAGGAAGTAAACTCCTTGGTCGCTGAATTAAAGCATATGAGCAGGTTGGTCTTCACACACAATACAGAGTAAGGGTGGTCCGCGACACAGAGTAATCAGACATTCAGGGAGATGAATTCTAAACTTGTAAGCAGGTACAACAGTCCTAAGATGAACCACCAGAGAGTCATTCCCCAGCTTTGTTTTGTTCCTCCTATAGCTCTCTTCTGTGTAAAGGATGGAATCTGTTTCCTCTTGTTATAAATTTCTGTCAGAATTCATCTCAAGCTCCTTTCCCACACATCAAATTGCTAATTGTCTCCCAGGAAACACCCATGATTTCATAAAATCTCCTTTTCTCAAATTGTTGTTCCCATTTTCCTCATCAAAATACACACACACACACACACACACACACACACACACACACAACACAACACACACACCCCAACAACAAAAAACCTCTGAACCTCTGAGACACCTTTCAGGGCCAGATAAAATACGCCTATCCTCATGCTTTTCCTGTTTTTCGAGGCAGAGTAACTGAGCCCCTCTACTGTTAACCTTGCACTTTGTGTGTGTCTCTACTTTATATCAGATTATATGGTAAGTGTACCTTTAGAGGTATTTATTGCCCATTAAACGTGACAGGATTTTAATATATAATGACTCTTAGAAGAAATTAATCCTATGCAGAGTTGACGAACTGAAATTCATTCAAGAGGGCAGGCTGCTGTAGGAACTGGAGTTTTGGGAGAACTACATACTAACTTGTGATGGAGGGCACCTCATCGCCAGAGCGGTCGGAAGTGGTGAACGCTGGAAGTAGCGAAGGAACTCTCACTGAAAAATGAAGCCACGTGATCTCAAACTGTGAACCAAGCAGTGTCTCCATCTTTCTTGTTGCTTCCGTGTCTTTCCATCGTTTGCTAATACTAAGAAACAGACAAAAACAAAAACCTACCTAGCTAATAAAGTCCTGTCTGACTTGATACCTCTTAGCCTTTATATCTTCATTCTATCTCAGCTTCCTTCTTGCCTCTCTGCTTTCTAGCCTTCATTCCTTCCATCATACGACTTTTTATGTGCTTTTCTTTTCTTTATTAAAACCTCCTCATTTCACTTCCACCTCAGGTTGCTCAGCCCACCTAACACACACCTCTGTTGGTACCGGAAATCACAATGCAGCACTGGTCACAATTTTTAGGTGGTAAACACAGTTTTCTGCCTCCACACATAGATTGTGAGTTGCAGGAAGACAGGGATCCTTTATCTGTTTACCCTTGTTTTATCTCTAGAAATAAGCATAGTGCCTGGCAGGAGGTAAGCAATAAATAGTTGTGGAAGGAAGGAAGAATACCAAAATACATCATTGAATTAATTTTTAAATGGATGGATGGATAAATGGAAGTGAAGAAGCCCTCAAAGTTCCATTATTCTAATTACATACTAAGAGGGTAGGTTGTCCTCTGCAGGGATTGCGCTGTAGAATAAGTCAGGCAGAGAAGGATAGATACCATATGTTTGCATTCATAGGTCTAACTGGAGAGACCTGGCAGGGGACCATGGGGAGAGGAAGGGGGAAAGAGAGCGAGGGAGAGTGAGGGACACAGATCAAGGGAGACTACAGAATACTGAAAACAAACCATGGACTGAAGGGGGAGGGGGAGGGAGGGGGGTGATGGTCATGGTTGGGGGCCCTTGTGGGGAGAAGCACTGGGTGTTTTTTGGAAACCAATTTGACAATAAATTACAAATAAATAAATAAAGTCTATTTTGTCTGGTACAAAAAAAGAGGGTAGATTGTGAACAAGGGGACAAAGATATTTAAGATCTTGCTGTACACATTTAACTTAGTCATTAAGTCAATACACCAATAGCAAGGAATTACTGAGTAGTAATACTTGATATGTGTAAGAAGTGTGTCTAGTAATGCCAGTATAAACAATTTGATAGAGGGAAGATAGAAAGTACTTGTAAAAAGTTCTTTTTCAATTTCATTAGTGGTGGAGAATAGATAGCATGGTGAGAAATGGTAACCTTTAGCCCTTAGAGAGGAGTTGTGTGCTTCTGCTAAATCTTTCTCAGCTATGGTTTCACTACACTGTTCTATTATAGATTGATCTTTCCCCTTTTGTGCTTTACTTGAGAGAAATAAAATCTCATCAAGTGTGATTGTAATGGAAAACACAGAAGTCCACACAGAAAAACAAAACTTCCCTGCTGCAAGATAAAAAATAAAAATCAATAATGATCAAGAAAATATTTACTAACAGTCTAGCAAAGAAATAAAAAAATACTTTGAAAGTCTAATCAAAAATTACATAAGAAAATGGTCTCATCGCTTGCCACATTTTGAAATTTTTATAGTAAGATACTTAAATGATGCTAATTCAAATGCTCTTTTAAAAAAAGACTCAATACAAACAATTTTGCTTAATACATAGGAGATTTCATTTCTTTTCAAATGTGTGTGTTACATACACATACTCATATATGTGTATATGCATTATATATTCAAATAGGTATATAAATGATATGTATTAAAATACATTCTTACATAAAATTATCTACATAATATATTAAACCTTAGATTTGGGAAATAGATTTTTCAGGGGTGGTTTTTAACCATTTGTTTTTCTTAAAAAAATAGATACCTTGCTTTCATATAACCTATTAGCTTCCACTTCATGGCTACATATTCAATGTACAGTGAGGGTCGTTACAGGGGATTTAATTAGGAATGACATCCACCATGTTATCACAACTTGGGAAATGTCTTGCATGCTTCATCCTACCCAGAAGGATAAACACTAACCAGAATTTTATATTCATCTTTGACTGTTTCTCTTTGTATATTTATCATCTACTTCTCCACAAGAAAGTTCTTGATTTTTCTATTACTGAGCTACATATAACTATTCAGTCAGTCCTATAACTTAATTTTTTATTTCATTATATATTAAATAATCAGCTATGTTAATATGTGAGCTATAGCTCTGCCACTTTTCACAGGGGAAATGTATTTATGTGAATGTTACATCATGTTTATTCATCTTCTTGTGGATTTTCTGTTTTACATATTTATCTCTTTTTTGTTTGTTTTTTGTTGAGAGACCGACACAGTGCTAGCAGGGGAGGCTCATGAAGAGCCACCCATGTGCCTTACAAACCTGTTGAGTTTTTTTAACGTTGGTTTATTTTTGAGAGAGAGCTAGTGGATAGGGAAGGGGCAGAGAGACAGGGAGACAGAGAATCTGAAGCAGGTTCCGTGATATCAGCACTGAGCCTGATACGGGACTTGATCTCAGGAATCGTGAGATCATGACCTGAGATGAAGTCAGATGCTTAACCGACTGAGCCACACAGGTGCCGCAAAATCAGTTTTCAAAGTGACAACCGTAATGTGTCCTTCTACCAGAAGCGAATAAGGGGTTCTCATTGCTCTATATCTCCCCACCTCGGCAGCGTTACCACACTTGGTAATTTTTCTAATCCTGTCACAATGGTGTATCCTTCTGTGTATATGTGTTTAAGTATACAGTTCTGTTTGTATATTCACAGTCACATTAGCTGTCAACACAGCTTTATTTAGGGACATTTTTATCACCCCAGAAAGAACCCATTAGGAGTTGCTCCATATCTCACCCTCTACCACAGCCCCAGGCAACCTCTGATGTATTCTGTCTGTATAGACTTGCCTACTCTGAGTATTTCAAATAAATGCAATCACACAATAAGTGGTCTTTGATGGTAGGGTTTTTCTCTTAGCATACTGATTTCAGGAGTTATTTAGTGTTCACATGAATCTTTATATTACTGAATAATATTTCATTGTATGGTTATACCACATTTGCTAATCCGTTCTTAGTTAATGGACATTTGAGTTTCCACGTTTTGGCTACTAAGAATAACACTATGAACACTTGTATACAAGTTTTCGTATATATATATATATATATTATACACACACATACACACACCAAAGAGCAGACCTGCTGGGTTATATGGTAACCTTCTATTTATTTAATGTTTTGAGGAATGGCTAAGCTGATTTCCAAGTCACCGCACCATTATATTACTGCCAGTGATATAGTAGGATTCCGCTGCTCCACAACCTTGTCAGATCTTACGATAGGTGTTAGTGGGAATAGTTATCCTCTTGGTATGGAGTGATTAGGGAAATGGAGTCTAAAGCACAGTGAAATAATGACCGAAGTCAGGCATCTTTTCATAAGCTTAGTGGCCATTTGTATATCATCTTTGAACAGATGTCTATTCAGACACTTTATCTAAATTTAATTAGATTGTTTATCTTATTTTTGTAAATGTTTTATTCATTCTGGATATGGGTTCTGTATCAAATATATCCTGCAAGCAAGTTCTGTGTCAGGTCAAATAATGACAGTACTCTGTAAAGTGACATTTTCCAAGGTGATGCAAGACAGTTTAATGATAATACTTTGAGAATGAGGCTTTCTGAGAAGCCACAAACTCATTCTCTGCCCTCAAGTGGCTGTAGGGCCGTGCTTTTCATAGCTCCTCAGGTTGGGAGGCTGATGATTTTCGAGGCTACTGCAGAGGTGGGGAGAATAGGACTTGTATCCAAAATACATAAATAATCTCCACATTTCAATAATCCAAAAATTTGATTTAAAAATAGGTAAGAAATTTAAAGAGACCCTTTGAGAGAAGAGTTATAAGTGACAAATTAGAGCATGAAAAGATTGTTAACATGAATAGTCCCTAGGCAAATATAAATTAAAATCATAATGAGATAACACTGGATACCCTCTTGATTGGATAAAAATAGCCTCTTAATAACAAGTGCCGATGAAAATTTAGTGCAACCAGAATTGTTACTCTCATGATGGGAAGAAAAGTGGTATACTTTAGGAAAGTTAGGCATTTCTTACACAATTAGAAATTTATCCAGGAGGAAGGAGAACTTCTGTCTACACAAAATCCATTCAGCAAATGTTCACGATAGCTCTATTCATAATAGTTACAACTTAGAAAAATATTGAAATATCCTTCAGAAGGTGAGTGGATCAACAGATTGCATTACATCATCTACACAATGTGCTGGCCATCGGCAACTAAAGTGTAACTTCTTCATGCAAAAATATGGATGAATTTCAAGTACACTGAAGACAGAAGTTGGACACAAAAGACTGTATACTGTATGCTCCTATTTATATGGCATCCTGGAAAAGACAAACAAGGACAGAAAAAGGATCAGAATTAGCCAGAGGCTGTGTGTGGTGGAATGGAATGGACTGCAGTGAGACTCAAAGGAACTGCTTGGAGTAAAGGGAAATTTTCAGTATTTTGAGCATAGTGGTGGTTACTATACATATTTATCACAATTCATTGTACTAGACACTTAAAAGGGGTGAAATTTACAGTGTGAAAATTATAATTCAGTAAAGGTGATAAAATATTAAACCCAGATGTTCAGCTCTATGTTAAAAATAGATTTTTGTAAAACAGAATTACATTCTAAGAGAGAAATACTATGAAGTCCATAACAAGAGTCAATGTCAGCAAATGTATAAGACAAAAATCCACAAAGATGTGTAAAAGCTTCATGTAGGAAACTTACAAAGCTGTATTGAAATATTTTAGAGGTGATCTAGATAGATGGGGAGATACCATATTCATGGATTTAAAAAATGTAATGTTAGAAATATGGCAGCTTTCCATGATTCAATCATAAATTGAGGTTAAATTCATTCACTTAGAAAATATTTCCTGAGTGCCTATCTTTGCCTAAGTTTCTGCTGTTTTAGGTGCTTAAGATGTACCAATAAATTCAAAAATAATTTTGTCAATTTTGAGTTTATGGGCCATCTGGAGAGGAGACAGGTAGGTGAGAGGGAAGTAAAAGAACAATAGGCATATGAACATATAAGCCATATACTATGTTAGAAGTGACATTTGACTGAACAAAAAGGAGAGGCAACTAAATGACCAAAAGTGGGGAGGGAAATGTGACAGGGTACAATTTTAAATGGAATTTTCTTTAAAATCAGCTTATTTACTCTAAATATGGAAAATGAAATGGCTCAAAATGACTAATATATAATGAAAAATTATATACAATGGAAAGGTGAGCTCTATCAGATGTTGGGACCATTTTAAAGTTCTACTAATAACATAGTATTGTATTAATGATTGACTGGTTTACAAAGGAATGGGATAGAGAACCCATAAATATGCCCAAAGATATGTAGAAAGCATGTAAGTAGGGAAAGAACGGAGTATTTGGTTAGTGGTCCTAGAGTAGAACTCTAGTTCACATATACTCAAATAATTTCAAAAAGATTAAGGAGTTAAAGAGTTAAGGAGTTAAAGAGACAAATTGTAGAGTTAAAGAGACAAATTGTAGTAGAACTCTAGTTCACATATACTCAAATAATTTCAAAAAGATTAAGGAGTTAAAGATTAAGGAGTTAAAGAGACAAATTGAAGTGGCAATATAAGGGACTATCTTTTATGAAATTGTGATACGAACAAATTAAGGTTAAAAATTGCAAAAATTTCTTAAGGGGGATTAAAAAATGCAACTACACTTGACAAATTTTAATTTCACTATGTGTTCACCATATTAATAATCAAGAAAAGGGGACTTAATTCACATTCATTAGGCAAAAATAGAAACTGACAATTTCTAACAACTGCAAGGATGTGGAAAAATGGTTACCATTATACTTTGTTCACAGGAATTAAAAGTAGCATAACTTCGTTGAAAAGAGCATTATGATGCCTGATAAGTTTTGAAAATATGGTTGTCGAGTCATGAGCAAGAATGTTCAAAAGACAATCATTTTAAATGAGTAAGAGAAGCACATTCACATAGCTGCATCTCAGGAGTATGACAATGGGCACACAGAGTTACAGATGAAAGCCTATAGTATTTATTACATTAATATAAATTCTAAAATTAAGCAAAATCTATTTATGAAAATATACATATTTGGCAAAACCATATAGCAAGGATTGTTTATCACAACTTCTTGTGTTTACTCTTTAGAGGTAGGGAAGGGAAGCAATTGGAAAGTGGCACATAGAGACTTAAAACATTGAAATATGCTATTAAGCTTCATGTGAGTAGGCCAGTTACCTGTTTTTTGACTGACAAACATGTAAATTCTTCTCTATATAGATTTCATAATATAAAATTTTAAAGACATAGATACATGTTCAACCACCTAATTTATGGCCTATGGTCATCTTACATGTTCTATTTTATAGATATATAAAGCCCTGTTTAATATTTTGTTTGCAAAGTTTAAATTCTTAACTGTAAATTGAAATTAACTTGGAACTTTTTATTTAATGGATCAGATTTAACATTCCCAGAACTTTAGAGAATAAGGGTTATTAATGCTATCAAACATTTCCATTTGTTTTCTGAGTCATTTGAATTTTAAAACTGATTTCTTTCTTTTCCCCCTAACATATTCCAGGATGTATTAACAATACTTAAGTCGGTCCTAACTATACTGGGAGTTCAAGCTTGCCAAATAGCTACTATGTGTTGGTTCCTTTCTTAAGTGAGAACATAGACAAAATTCTCTATTCGCATGAAGTTCACATTGTCATGGGAGGAGAAAACCAATAAGCAAAAGGATATAAGCATAATATGTTGAAAGGTGATAAAAGTTGTGGAAAATTGTAGCAGGGAGGGGTGACGAGGAAAGACTTCTCTGAGAAAGTGACCTCCAGCAATGACTGAAAGCTAGTGACTAGGACTGTTAAAAGGACTCCTGGGGGAGGAGCACCCAGGAAAAGGAAACTGCTATAGGCTCTAAGTCTGGAACATGCCTGGTGTGGATGAGAAATGTCAAGGTCAGCACTGATGGATGGACAAGGTGTTAGCAGGGGCAGCAGAGTAGGAAACAAAATCAGAGTGGGGGTACAGATGGGAAGACACCTTGATTTTATTTTTTTAATATTTATTTGAGTGAGAGAGAGAGAGAGAGAGAGCGCTTGACAGTGAGCGTGCAAGCACAAGCTGGGGAGGGGTAGAAAGAAAGAGGAAGACACAGAGTCCGAAGTAGGCTCCAGGCTCTGAGCTGTCAGCACAGAGACCGACCTGGGACATGAACTCACAAACCGCGAGATCATGACCTGAGCCAAAGTCAGACATTTAACCGACCAGGGCACCCAGGTGCCCCTTGATTTTATTCTAAAAGAAACTGACAACTTGTTTTCTAATTGTAGCCTATGGACATACATGGTAACAAGATCATATGGAGAACAAGGAGATTTAACGGGACTTAGGCAAGGCAGACAAGCCGGGAGACAAGTCAGAAGGCTATCACCATAAACCAGGGAGTCATTGATTATGATGCCTTGAACCTTGTGTTAGGAAGAAGATAATGAGGTTTTTGTATTTTGAGGCTAAGACAGAAAAAACTTAAAGAATTCATGTGGAACATTAGAGCAAAAGAGTTCAGGGTGATTTCAATGTTTTTGTTGTGAAAATTTGAAAAATAGACTTGCCATGCTTCTAAGATGGAAGGAGTGTGTTTAGAAAGATCCTGAGTTCACTTGACTCAGTTTGAGATTTCTATGTGAGCCTGGGGTTCAGAGGAGAAGTGTGGGCTGAAGATATAAATATCAGTTAAATACATGGTACATGCAGTCATTAAGGGAGTGTGAGCAGATAAAAAATACATAAAGGGACAGTGCTTGAGCCTTGGAGTGTTTCAATATGATGAGGTCTGGAAAGACAGAGGAGGGAAAAAAAAAACCAGCAAAAGCATAAGCAAGTGTGGTTGGTGATAAGGATTGGCGTAAGGACCAGGAGTGAATTTTGTCCTGGAAATGTAAGAAATGCTTCAAACCAGGAAAGAGACACCAACTGTGGCAGCTATTTCTCACAGAGTAAGATATGGACCAAGAACTGATGGTTGAATTTACCAGTATGGAAGTCACCAGTGACTTTGAAAACTCTTCTTGGTGGATTGGGAGTTTGAACAAAAGCTGTTTTGAATAGTCCAAGGGAAAAAAAGAAAGGAATTGAAAATAGAAAAGATTGAAGTCCATGCAAAAAAGTAGCTATCTTTTATGTAGGAAATGGATGATTAAGTCTTTGGTGTTGTAAAAGCAACTTCATTTAAACATAACCACCCCCACCACCAAAAAAAGAAGAGGGGAAAAAAAAATAAAGAAAATAATGAGGGAAAAACCCAAGACACACTTCCTATGGGGGAAAAAAAAACAGCATGTAATTTCTGT
>NC_043701.1:69901553-69992066 GCF_006229205.1 Suricata suricatta | reverse complement strand
CTCTGTTTTCCAGAGCAGCTGCACCAGTTTACATTCCCACCAACAGTGTAGGGGGGTGCCCGTCTCTCCACACCCTTGCCAGCATCTATAGTCTCTTGCTTTGTTCATTTTAGCCACTCTGACTGGTGTGAGGTGGTATCTCAGTGTGGTTTTGATTTCTGTTTCCCTGATGATGAGTGATGTTGAGCATCGTTTCATGTGCCTGTAGGCCATCTGGATGTCCTCTTTGGAGAAGTGTCTGTTCATCTCTTCTGCCCATTTCTTCACTGGGTTATTTGTGTGAAGTTTGGTGAGTTCCTTGTATATTTTAGATACTAGCCCTTTATCTGATATGTCATTTGCAACTATCTTTTCCCATTCTGTCAAGTATATTGTAGTATAGAGGTGGAATTTAAGGAAATGTATTAGGCAGGCTGTGTTGTAGCTTATGGGCAAGTAATAAATTGTATCATGTATCTTGAATGTATCATAGATAAGCTGCTATGTAACGATTGCCACTTCAGATAGCTGTGAAATTAGGTGATTAACTAGTTGGTACTTAACCTTCTAATTTCTGTATAAGTCTAATTACATGAAATAGAAGTTGGGGTTTTGATTTTTTACTTTGCTTTTCTGTTTGGAGTGTCCTTGTAACTACTGTATTGTAAATGATGGAAAATAATTGCATCTGTTAAAAAAATAAATAAAGGAAAAGACATAGAAGAAAAAAAAATAAAAAAAGAAAATAGAAAAGATTGACAACTATCAAGAGTTTTATTATAAAAACAAAAAAGGATGTAAGACAGCTGCTGCAGAGGAATGTGGGGTCCAGAGAGACTTCTTTAACAATGGGAGAAGTAATAGTGTATTATACACACTAATGAGAATGCTCAAGTACAGAGGGTGATTGCATGAGCCATGTCCCTGAACAGAGAGAGGACATTGACTCTCATGTACAAGTGGAGAAAGTGGTTTTCCAAAGGAGCACAGACCAGGTGGGTTACAGGAGTGAGGGTTAAGTGTAGGATGCTGACAATGGTGCTTGTGTAAATTGGGTAGAGAGGGATCTGGGATAAGATAGTTTCTCTTCAAAATCTCCATGACCAAGAACCTCAGATACTGAGAAAGTAGAAGACGAAATAGACTAGGAATGATAATAGATTGCTCCGAGAGCCGACCTATGGTTTGTGGTCTTGAAGTTTAGATGAGAGTCATGATTATGACAACATGTTTTTCTCTTAGTCAAACTGATGCTTTGGCAGGGGTAGGGAATACAATAAGAGATGGAAGAGATTTGGGGTATATGCAAGAGAAAAATTAAGGTTTGACTGTGGGTTGTAAACTGATGAGGGACATGAGTACCTGAGAGAAACATGAAAAAGAAGAATTTGCCTAAAATTTACAAATTGTATATATGGGTTTGAAGGATTGTTTGATCAGAGAGCAAATACTTGGAATGGAAATGATGAGGATGTACAGTGATTGTTGATCAGTCCTAAGGGATGTACCCATTGGTTGATCTTTGCCTTGAGTGGAACTTTTAAATCATTAAATTCAATGACTCCATTGTTCTATGGATTTCTGAGAATAATATACTCAAAAGTTACTGTTACTTTTCGTTTTTATAGCTAAGTTTTATTTTATTAAATCGTTGAATCCTCTCATTCTAATATACAAATTCTTACCTTAATTTTTTAAATAATTCTTTTTTAATTGAAGCATAGTTGACACACAGTGTTACATTAGTTTCAGATGTAAAACAGAATAATTCAACAATTATGTATGCCCTGCTCACCACAAATGTAGCTAGCACCTCTCACTCTGCAATATTATTATAATATCATTGACTACATTCCATATGCTGAGCCTTTCACCTCCATGACTCAGTCATTCCATGACTGGAAGTCCATACCTCCCATGTCCCTTGACCCATTTTGCCCATCCTCCAACCCCTACTCTTCTGGCAACTACCAGGGTGTTTGTTTTTTTTTTTTAATGGTGTTTGAGGCTATTTCTGGTATTTTGTTCATTGGCGATTTTTTTTTTGTTTCACATATAAGTGAAATTATATGGTATTTGTCTTTTTCTGTCTGACCTGACTTAGCATAATACTCTCTAGGTCCATCTGTCACAAATGAAAAGATAATATTCTTTTTTACAGCTGGATATTGTGTGTGTGTATCATATCTTCTTTATCCATCTGTTGATGGACAATGGGATTGCTTTCATATTTTGGATATTATAAATAATGCAGTAAACAAAAGGGCTCTTGTATCTTTTTTAATTAGTGTTTTTGTTTTCTTTTGGTAACTACCCAGTAGTGGAATTCCTAGATTGCATGGTGTGTCTATTTGTAATTTTTTGAGGAATCTACAAAGTGTTTTCTACAATGTACCAGTTTACATTCCCACCAACAATACATAAGGGTTCCCTTTCTTCCATATCCCCACCAGCATGTATCTCTTGGTTTTTTTGATAGTAGTCATTTTGACAGGTGTAAAGTGGTATCTTACAGTGGTTTGGATTTTCCTTTCCCTATTGATTGGTGACTTTGAGTATTATTCTGTTAATTCTTGCAAAAAGTTTTAAGTGTTCCTTTCTGTAATATAACAAAAGTTGAAGATACAAAGATTATTAGGACATGCATCAGATGCAGCCATAAAAAGGACCCAGAAACAGATTGACTTAAATAACAAAACTTTTCCTTTTCCCACAGAAATATGTGAGTTGCATTTTTGAGGCTGTCACAGAGCCCTTTGTAGGCCTTCAGAGAATCCAGTTCTTTCCAGGTCCTTTATTCTCCCATCATCCAGGGCAGGCATGGCTCTCAAACATTTTTTTTTTGTCTTTTTGTGTAATGTTTACTAAATGCACAAATAAAATGCTTCACGTTAAAAAGGAAACAAATAATATTGTAATACCATGATCAAAATATATAAATGTGTGCTTCTTTGAGACTCTAAATTTTCCCATTTTGAAAGTGCACAGTATAGCCATAAATACCATAATTTTGAAGCAATTGTGAACATACACAGTATTTTAAGATATTGCAGTGGTTGAAACATGATTTTGGAATATTTGTGATTTCTGTATTTTCCAAAGTCATAAATATTATTAATTCTACTGTGGTTTTCTGTCTAAATTTTCCACAGAAAAACATCCCAAATTAATTAAAATGATGATAAAATTGTTCACCACCCAAGTTTCAGAGATCGGTTGAATTCCATCCACTGGGAACTTGGGTTAAGGGTGAAAAGTTGCTTCTCTAAGGCGTTTACATCATCTTCATTCACGGTCACTCCAAACAGAAGTAGGAAAAGAAGGTAGAGGTCTCAAAAGTTAGGCCTGAGGGTTGACACCCAGTTCTTCCAGTCATTTGATTTGAGATATATCAGTCAGAGGACAACACCCAACTGCAAGGACCAGGGCAAGGATAACACAATCAGTCATACATCAGGAAGAAGAAAGGGCAGAGTGAGAAGACCTTCCGCAGAGTCTGCCACAAAGAACACACCCTTCTTTTCCATTTCTCATTCCCATTCCCTTTTGGTAGGATATTTTGTTTGTTTTGCTTTCAAAGTAATTTTTTCTTGCAGATATGTTCCTTCTGGGTACTCTGTGTCTCTTGGAAAATCTACTAATACTGGGTTTTCAGAGGATGTTTTACTTAAAGATGCAGTAATTATCTAATTTGAAGGCTATTTTTATTGAGGTATAATTGGCATACAGTATTGGTTTTAGGTGTGCAGCATAGTGATTCAACACATTACAATGCAAAATGGTTACCACAATAAATCTACTTATCTGGCACCTTATAAAGCTAAAACGCTCTCATTGATGATACACCCCGTGCTGAATGTTACATTCCCATAGCTTATTTTAGGTGTGGAAGTAGGAACTGCTTAATCTCCTTCACCCATTTTGCTCCCATTCCTGCCTTTCTGGCAACCACCAGTTTTATCTCTGCATCTATGAGGCTGGGTTTTGCTTTGAAGACATTTTTAGCATTATTCAATACAAATGCAGGGAGATTATTCAGGAATAGGAAATATGCAAGTATATATGATCTAATGTATTATCCAAGTTGGTGTTTTTATGGGAAATTTTGTTAAATAAAATAGTTCTTGAAGTAAGTGCGCATCTGCCAAACCAGACATTAAGTATGTATAAAACTGTTACAAAAATTATTTCTCATCCATGTATATATGCACATATATATATAATTTTTTTTGCTTTTGATTCTAAATCACAAAAATTTATTTTTCTATACTTACACAAATTAGTAGATAACAAAATAACCCCTTAAACCCACAGTATAATTATAAGGTGAGCTTCTAACATTACCTAAGGCAGAAGTAGCAATTTTTTGCAATGAAAATGGTTCTCCATCAGACTATTCTACTGGAATATGTTGACTATGACCAGTGAGAACTGAATCATTGTTTTTCTGGAAGTTACAATATGGTGAAAGGAAGAATTAGTTTTTATGACTTCCTGATGTATCAGAACACTTCAACTTGAAAAATATTAGATATCTGAGCTTTATCTCACTTATAATCACCTCAAATAAAAATAAATCTATATAAATAACGGTAAAATGAGCTGCTGATACCAGGGAAGTTTGCTGCCACGAAATCAGTTCCAGGGGACTGATCTGCCTGAGGCTCGTTTTTACTTCATCCAGGAGAGAAGTATACAATAAATGCTTATTTCAGTGGTTTATTTAGTCTGTCTTTAAAACCATGGTTTTCTTACTTAACGGGGAATAATGAATGGGTGCCTTTTTTTCTGTAATTTTAAATAGAATATGTTCTCCTAGATCTATCTAGCATTGATAATTTTATCACTACACCAGCATCCATGTTTCGTTTATTTATTTATTTATTTATTTATTTATTATTTTATTTTATTTTTATGATTTTAAAGTAATCTCTACACTCACTGTAGGGCTCAAATTCACAATCCCAAGATCAAGAGTGGCATGCTCCACTGACTGAACCAGCCAGCTGCTCCCCCATCAGTGTTTCTTGAACTTTTGGGGGGAACCATTCTAGAAACTTGGCAAAAGCTATGGACTCTTTCCCGGGAAAAATAATACACATCTACAACCAAATTTTGAATAGAATTTTGAGGTGTTTACTGACACCACAATATTCTTCCAGAGGCAGCCTTAGGGTTCAAGTTAGGAACTGTGGATAAACCTCTTCCTCCTACATTTTCAGGTAATGGCAGAGAAATCTGAGTGTGTCCGGATAATTTTTTCTTTTTTTACATGTCATATCTGTTACAGGTCATCTGTTTGTTATGCTGGTCTCCCTACTGCCAAAATAATCTTAGCTATTTTCTTGTTCTTTCTTGGTGAATATATATTAACTACATCTTTTTACTGTAGTTTGGTTCCTCACCAATCCAAACTAGCAGAAGTAAGTAATACTGTGTATCATCCAAAATGAGGCATCATTCACAAAGCCTATAGGCTCAGCTTAAGTAATATATATGTGAAACAATTTAAACTTTAATTGTATTTTCATTATTTTTCATATTGTATTTGTATTGTATTTTTGTATTTTGTATTTTTTGTATCGTTAAAAAATATAGTGTTCATTTTTGAGAGAGAGAGAGAATGAACGAATGAGCAGGGGATGGGCAGAGAGGGACACACAGAATCCGAAGCAGGCTCCAGGCTGTCAGCATAGAGACTGATGAGAGGCTTGAATTCATGAACTTTGAGATCATGACCTGATCTGAAGTCGGACACTTTACCAACTGAGCCATCCAGGTGCCCCTATTTTTATTACTTTTAATATTAAATTGTGTGCATTTCTCAGCATATATTACCCTAGAAGAGACAGAGTGTGTTGAAAGAAGACATTTCACATAATTAGCAGGATGATTTGTGGGAACTTTCTAGTTGTCCCAGAATTGGTAACTAGATCCCAAAGCTGTGAACAAAGGAGTACTCGTTCCCAGGTTGTACAGAGATAGCCTACAAATGGACATGAGAGTCCTGTCTGCAGGATTCACTAAGGGATCAGAATGAGCCCTGGGAATCTGAGCATCCTCAGTGGCACAGTAGGGCATTGACTAGACTTGCTTCAAACCCACAACTAGCCACACAACTATGTAACCATGAGCAAGTCCATCTCCCTGCCTCAGTCCCTCAGTAAGATGGGAATAAGACTAACTATGAACATTGAATTTAACCAGGTATACTTAGCACATAGTAAATGCTCAGTGCTGCTTATATCTAGCATTTACTAAGTACTCAGTATTTTTCTGTGCTTAAGTGTCATCCTCTTGAAATATCTATTTCATATAGGCATTGTGAAGATTAAGTGCCAACATAGATATAAATAAGTGTAAAAGTACCTGGACCCTGGTAAATAGTCAATAAATGTGTTATTTTTGTCCATAGTTGATGTACCCATCCCCCCATGTGTGTGTGCATGTGTATGTGTAAAAAACTGGGTCTTCGAAGGGACACAGTTAAAAGGCATGGGTGTAGTTAGCCCTGTGGAAAGGAATGAGGAATGTGTGTCCTTTGATGAGAGTTATTCTATACAGGAAAGAGTTTTTTCCCCCTTGGAAAGTAAAGTGAGAGGATCCATGAGAATTACTCAGAGATTAAGGCTCCCTGTAGAAGGAGCAGGGACTCCAGATCCTTACTGAGCGCGGGTTGAGCAGAATACTTGCTGAAGTACCATATTCCTGGGATCCTTCCCCACTCCGAACTCTCAAACCAGATAAGCTCTCCTGTACAGGCATACAATACTTTTCTTTATAGAACTTCCCAGAGTTGACACTTACATATGTATTTTGGGTATCTTTAAGGATTGTGTACCTTACTGAGATATAAGGCTCATGAAGAACAACACTATATTTTCTTATCTCCAGTGCCCAGCTCAATGACTGGCTCATAGTTAAGTATTTGATAAATTTTGGTAAATAAATGATGCAGATTGGGGGATAGAATAATCAGCGTTCAGGTGTTGGAGAGTTTCCTATAATCCCAAGGCAACACAGTGCTAGGTTAGCTTAGCTATGAAAGAGAAAAATTAATTCTGGTTAAATGATCATAGAAAGTTTATCATGTAAGTGTAGGATTAGAATGGGAATTTGAAGAGATGTACCTGGGTGGCTGAATCTGTTGCAGGTCCAACTCTTGATTTTGGCTCAGGTCATGATCCCTGGGTCTTGAGACAGAGCCCTGTATCAGCCTTTGTGCTGCCTATGGAGCCTGCTTGAGATGCTCTTCCTCGCAGCTCTCCGACTCTCTTACTTGCTCTCTTTAAAAAAAAAAAAAAAAAGAGAGAGAATTTGTGTAAAGGTAGATGCAATAAACAAGTTGAAGGGGAGAAAAACCTAAGAAAATGTAGATGTGCTGAATGTACTAGGTTGTGAATAAATGAATTTGGGAAAGAAGAGAGCAGATTGTACAGAAAAATAAAAGCTACATCTATGATTGTGAGGAATTTGTCATAGTACCTCCCCTTCAATTTGGTGGCAATTATTTGGATAATTATGGGGATAAAGACTAGTTAGGTATTGAATTTTTTAAGCAGAGAAGAACAAGGGATGTATATCAGACAGGGTTTAGTATAGAAAATCAAAACTAGTTTAGGTATTTTGAGCAAAAAGTAACTTAGCAGAGGATTAGGTAATTTTTAAATTACTGGAAGGGTTGGAGAAATGAGTTCCATATTGGGCCTCCAGAGCTGGCTGTAAAATGTTTCTCAAATCCCAAGAAGCTAGAAAATAGACACTAAAACTCTGCAGAAAAGTTTAAAAACTGGTGCAAAAATAAATACTCCATATCAGTATGACCGATTACCAACAGAAACCAAACAGGTCAAACATTTAATAAAATGTCTCCATATCATTCCTGATTTTCAAATACCTTATCATTGTATATAGTTGGCAAAACCTAACATGGATCAAGAAACCCAGCGATGGAGATTGCAGGTTGGGGATCATGTTGATGTACTAGAAGGATAGGGTGCACCCAGAGAGGGCATAAATGCTCCCCTCACCCCCATACCTTATACTGTGCGTCTCTTCTTCATAATAATATAATAAACTCTTGATAAAAGAAACACAGTCTAGAAGTTTCTGAGAAGAGCATTTGAGTTCCTACCAGGGCATCTTGCAATGAAATATGCCAACAGCTGCAATCGAATGCAATCCTATCACACCTTCATGATGTTTGCCTTAGCCAGAAATATACTAAGTGTCTCCAGAATAGAAGCATTCAGCAAATTATGGCAAGACAGAGGCACATAAAATATTCACTGGATTTTCACGACAAGTATTGTAATGCTGTGCTAGCCAGCAGAACTACTTTCTGTGTTATTGTAGGGATATTTAGAATCCCACAGACTGAAATAGAATGGAAACTGTCCTCTGGGGACACGGGTAGCTCAGTTAAGCATCTGACTTAGGATCAGGTTATGAGCTCTAGGTCTGTGAGTTTGAGCCCCATATCTGGCTCTCTGCTGTCAGTGCAGAGCCCACTTGGGATCTTCTCTCTGTGTATGTATGTGTGTGTGTGTGTGTGTGTGTGTGTGTGTGTGTGTGTCCCTTCCCTGCTCATGCTCTTTCTAGTTCAAAAATAAACATAAAAAATGGAACCTATCTTCTGGTAAAGTTACCACAAAGGAATGAAAAGATCAGTGACCATTATAGTTGCAGTAGCACAGAATTGGCTCAAAACCAACTTCTCATCTAAGCACTCTTTCTATTCATTATAGCTTAATCAAAGACATAAAATACATTTGAATTCCTAAAAAAATATCAAAGGAATCTACAAAATAGAGTCGTGGTTTGCCACCACCTTTCTCTGTCTTTCCAGACCATACTATGTCTCACCACACTGCCAGGAGGGAGATCTGAAGTTTGATAGTGTCAACCCACAGCACCTCAGAAGGGTGGTGGTGGTGGTGTTGCTAATTCAGTGTCCATGTACTAGTTGGCGTGACGTTAAGAGGCTGATTGGATGAAGCTGGTGAGGGAGGTAAAAAGTCACAAGCTGGTTACTCCCAGTCCATGTCTCTACATGAATGTGGTGCTTCAGATAAGACAGAAAATCCAGCCGACATAACAGATGACTTTGTCTCTTCAGCATTGGTATATAAATGTATTCCCTTTGAGGTACATAATCAACATGTTTAAAAAAATCCTTTAGAAGCTGAATTTGTACTGTGGCAATATTTCAATTCTTACAGGAGGGATCAAAAGTTTAGTACACCTTTTGAGTTGTTTTCCACTGAAAGAAGGGAGAGGAAGGGAAATCTGGGCAAAAAACGAACAACTAACCTTTGAAAGAATATAAACATCGGGCTTTAGCTTTTCAAAAATAAAGCAAATATTTGAGATGATCACTAAAATGTCATAAGTTTTTAAATATTATCATAAAAATACTGCCTGTGAGTGTTATACTTTGGAGAACAGTGTCCACATTTGGTTTATCACCAATAATCCATTCATCTAGCTGGCGTATAGCCTTGGCCAGTCCACTGCCTACACCCCAGCCTACATTTTGCTTTTTACAGTCCTTGCATTTGGAAGTGAAAGTCAGGATCCTTGCCAATAAAACAACCACCTCCAATGTTTCAATATTGCTACCATCACCCTGGCAACACGGAAGACAGGACATAAATAGTTGCTCTGCCAAACATATCTCTTGCCTTGTTTTACTTGTGGGAGTCGGAGTTGTCAAGGCAAGTTTATACGAAAGTTAAAAGTAAATTTTGACTTATCAATGACAAGATTTTTTAAAAAGCGCATCCACACTTATGTACACCATTAAGTGGAAGTGTAAATAAAATATAAGCTCTATGAGGACCAAGAAAATACTCCTCTTCTTCCCCAACACGGAGCAATAGTAAATGCTCTAGCAGTAGTTACTGATTGGATTAATTTGTTAAATGCAAGCCTGGATTTCTCAAGGCAAAGTGTATGGGTTGACATTATTTGTGTTACTGTGCCAGTAGCATTAAAATATTTATTTTTTAAGATTTCTATTTTTAAGCTCTCCATCCAACATGGTGCTTGAATTCACAACCCCAAGATAAAGAGTTGTGTCCTCCTCTGAGCCAGTCAGGTACCCCATAACATCTTCTAAAAATCATAGTCTAGAATATTTTTTAGATGACAAAATTGTAAATGGGTGCAGAGATTTAATTAGTTTCAATGAAATGTCTCTTAACATATAATCAGACATAATATTCTAGGATGCCATCAATGCTCTTGACATTGCATTGGATACTTTTTATACATTTGTAGCATTGTAGCCTCCCCAGTGCCCCAGCCTGTAGGTATTTTGCGGGTAAAACCTAGAGTCATCAGAACTGATCAAGGTTACTCAACTTGGCAGAGGAGGGCAAGACATGAATCCAGTTCACTGAAGCCTGAATTTGTTTCAGCCCCCAACTGCCTCTCTCGATCTCTCTCCTCAATCTCTAGAGTTGCTTAGGCCCATCTGGAGTTAACAAGCTAATCTTGAAACCATACTGTGTTGCTACCTGGTTTCACTTTCTTAGAATACCTGCCATCACCTCTCCCCAGTAGTAATCTTGGCACCTTTTCCATAATTCATAAACTTCCCACTTTGAAAGGAGAGGGACGGTGGGAAGCAGTAGTCAGGGATTCCCTGCATGTTAATGAAGGTCTTTGTGAGAGTAGAACCGCCTTGTGGAAATGGCTTGAGAGACACAAGTGTGTACCGTAGATTTGTGTCACCCTAGAATAAGCCTAATCTGACATTCAAGAAGCCATTAAATGGGAGACTAATGGGGAGGAGAATAATGAAGTACATCTCTGATCTCCCAGATGAGGAAATAGTGTGGCATGATAGAACTTGAAATTTGGAATCAGATACCAGCTTGAATCTTGACTCCCATTACTTACCATTTTTTCTCACTTGGATCAATGAGTTAAAGCCTGATATCTCTTCTTTGCACATGGCAAATTAAAATGTTTGGCCTTCAAGGCTGCTGGGAATTTAACTGGGAGTATAGGGAAGCACTTTGTGGCTACAATGGTGCTACATAAATAGGTTGATCTCAACATAGTGATGATTAGTTTTAGTCCTGGACATAACATAGAATACTGGATCCACCATCCTAATTTTACCTAAAAGAAAACAGAGGCATAGAAGAGTGAAGTGAGACAATGATTCCCAGTAAACGTGGACTAAGAGAAATTCAAAAATAGATACAAATCATCAGTGCCTACAATCTGTGTATTCCAGTACATTGTCTTACTGTAGTTACAAGACTTAAAATGACAGTCTTTGGGGCACCTGGGCGGCTCAGCTGGTTGAACATCTGTGTCTTGATGTCATAGTTTTGGTTCTGGTTGTGATCCCAGGGTCATGGGATCGAGCCCCATTTCAGGTTTTGTGCTGAGTGTGGAGCTTTCAAATAAAAGAAACATAAAAAGTAAAAACTAAAGGGCAATTCTCGCTTTCTGTACTTCTGCCTAATGTAAACTTTTCGGACAAACGGAGTATAAGAAAATGAGTGGTTACAAGTGCTATGATTCTGTCCAGAGTCCAATATCTGCATAAGAATTGTGAGGACCATTTCTCATTAAAGGACTGGTGGGGGTCAGAGAAGTACTTTCACATACTAAAAAAAAAAACATTATTTGAAGAAGAAATGAAAGGGGTACCTGACTGGCCCTTTCGGTGGAGCACGCAACTCTTGATCTTGGGATAGTGTGTTTGAACGCCATGATGGGTATAGAGATTAATTAAAAATAACATGAAACAACGAGGCTTAACAAACCCTTGGCATAGGACACCAGTTTAAGAATCCGAGAAAGCATGAAGTGTGTATCGGTCCACCTGGACCCCATAACAAAATCCTTCAGAACAAGAAGCTTAAACAATAGACCTGTGTGTCACAGTTCTAGCAGATGGGAAGTACCAGAGCATGGCTGGGGAGGTCTGGTAAGAACCCTCCTCCTGGCTTGTAGACGCCAACCTTCATGTTGCATCTTCCATGTCAGGGTGGGGGGAGGGGAACTCTGGGGTTTCTTCTATTAGGACCCTAATCCTAGGTAAAGGCCCTACTCTCATCTATATCTAATTATCTCTCAAAGGCCCTATCTCCAAATACCATCATATTGGCTTTAGAGCTTCAGCACAAGGTGTTTGAAGCAACACAATCACAATCTGTAATAGAGTGATTGGCTATTAGATTGGAGGTTAATTCGCCTATTGAAAAGGAGTATAAATTCCCTACCAAGGTGGTTACCTAGCAAATACATTTGCTTGTTCTTCTCTAAATCTCTTTGAAAAGGTCAGAGAAGTACAAAAATAAAAAAATTTATCAGTGGAAGGCTATAAAATATAAAATGATGTAAATAAAAGCAAAGTTAATCCAAGCGATCACTCCCACCAACAGCCAAGAATGGTGGAGTTCCTGAAGTTATGAGGCAAACAGGCAGTGGATACTCAGGCAAACTAAGCTGAGAAACTTGAAGCCTTTACAGGTAAAATGAACTGTAAAAGGAGTTAGATCGCCAGGAGGACCTCAGAATAACTCCAAGTTGGAAACTTTGGAAACTGGAAGGATGGTCAACTAAGTAATGAATAAAAAATATCATCGTTTCTGTAATGTTAAGTGACTTCAGCATTAGCTGCCAGAATTAAGATTGAACGGGGAGTTTATGGATAGGCATAAAGTCAGTGAAATGCCGCGGTGACACCAATT
The DNA here is from genome assembly GCF_006229205.1 of Suricata suricatta. Lineage (NCBI taxonomy): Eukaryota > Metazoa > Chordata > Mammalia > Carnivora > Herpestidae > Suricata > Suricata suricatta. The sequence continues at coordinate 69,979,371 of NC_043701.1, read as the reverse complement.
TGGATATAATGTGATTAGGGATATAATGTGATTGGCTGCAGGTCTCCCAACCTTCATATTGGGAGCAAGAGAGATCTCGGATTGCCTCATTTCCAATATTCTCATGGTTCATATTCTCTTGATGAGAAGAAACTGGTATCAACTCACTAGGAGGTTCCAGTAGTCGTTGTCCAGATCTGGAAGACCTGTGTGTCCAGCCACAGGACTCAGATACAGTTCCTTGCTTCTGAAGCCGGATCCTAACTTCCACCAGATGGCGCCAAACCACAGCAGGGAAGGATTTCCCTTCCGGGAGAAATTGGGACAGCCCTGGACGCATCACCGGGCACGTTCTAACCTTGCAGTAATACAACCTTTTATTTTCTGCAAATGTATTTTTAAGGCAAACTTCTTGGGAGACAGCAGAGTTTTACTTGGGACGAACGCTTCTAAACATTTTACTTTTTTCCTACAAATTGGATACCTTTACATCTACAGGTCTGATGAAATTTCCTGGTTCATCTAAAGCTTCCGGATTCCACGTCTTTTTTTTTTTTTTTCACTGTATGTTCAGATACTTTTATCAAGACTAGATAAAATTTATTTTCCATTCCCTTCACTTTTCTAGTTTTTTAATAATAAAAACATTAAGCGCAGTTGTGATTTATTCCCAAAGTTCAACACGCATCAGCTTGAAGTGTATGCATGTAACAGTGCCGATCTCTATCTACATCTAACTTAATGTTGATTAGCCAAGCCGAACTCCATCCCCAGTGTTTATTGTGTTTGAAGTTCTTCAAAGGATGCTAGCCATGAATTAGCATTACAAGAAGCTGGGGACATTCAACCTTTACTTTATAACTATTAAGAATCAGCTTCCTGAGACTTTGTTTACATTAGACATTCACAAAGGCGCAAACCTTTGCTCTAGCCTCATTTCCATGAAAAGAGTAGGAAAACTTCCCGTGGCCTGTTTACACAACATTTGCTGAAAATATGTAACATCACACTTTAGGGCATCATTTTCTCTAATGGTTTCCATCACCGCCCTATTGACATGATAGGGATCCAAAATGTATTCATCAAATCTTATTTTTTTTTTAATGTTTATTTTTGAGAGAGACAGAATGTGAGCAGGAGAGAGGCAGAGAGGGAGGGAGACACAGAATCTGAAGCAGGCTCCAGGCTCTGAGCTGTCAGCACAGAGCCTGATGTGGGGCTCCAACCTGAGCTGAAGTCAGATGCTTAACCAACTGAGCCACCCAGGTGCATCACCTCATGTTTTAAATAACTTATTGTAAAGATGGTTTCTGAGATTCCAACAGGCATAGTGAATTGCCACATGTATATTTCCACATTCGAGGCAAATATTTATAAAACAAAGTTTTTGTAATTCTTGGATTTAAAGCATTATTACATAACGATGAATCAAAAATACTGATTTGGTACACAAGAAATCTGTGGTATGGATAGCACTTGTTGACAGTTTTACACAATTAGTAACAGATATTGGGCTAGAAGTGAATATTTCTTCTTACTTCCTTATACCCTTGGTCTTAACCAGTAATTTCACAGCTCATTTTATCAGGAGATTTGAGGGATTTGAGGAGTTATCTGGGGACAGGAGAAAAACTCCCTCTGATAGGTTTCTCCATTTTCTGTTTCTAGATTTAAGTTAATCTGATTCCCATCTTTTGGAGGTTATTATCAGAGAACTGGCCTTTTTGTTACAGCAATGTATATTGGTCAAGACCAAAACCACTGAAGTCAAACCTCGTTTTGACTTTAGGCTCCTTGGTTTATTCTATTTTAGGCAAATTAATCTCTTAATCTCTCTGCATCTCAGTTTGCTTATCGTTAAAACGGGACAGCAGTAGGAGCTCTTGGATGGAGCTAGCTGGAGGTTGAATCAGAGAGTGTGTTTCTAATGTATCAGGAGGCACAGGACCTTCTCAACAGTGTTACTTACTATTACTCTCATCATGGTGATTCCAGTCATGCCTGCAGTGCTCATTGTAGTAAAAGTAATTCCAAATGGGTTCATACAACATTATCAAATCTGTAGAAGATGAATACAGAATTTTAAATGCAATTGTAAACCTCAGAGGCTAGATCTCTGTGTCCTCACCAGTGTATACACAATGAAACTGAGTAATGGATGAGAGAAGATTGTAGTAATGGGAATATGTAAAAAAAAAAACCACATTTAGTACAAATAGCTATGTCAGTGAGGGAAGAGTGTATTAGTGAAATCATAGTGAATCGGGACTCTGTAAATTTAATTTACATTAATGGTTTATAATTCGTCAGACCGTTGAACCACCTTAAAAACATGTTGAAAGTGTATTAGAGTTTCATTACTATGTCTTCACTGGAATACACTAAGAAATTATTTATATATTCAAATAGAAACATAAAGTTACCTTAAATTCCACCATCTGGACAGAACTAGTTGAGTGCATGTGTGTGTGTGTGTGTGTGTGTGTATGTTCTATAAACTTTAAAGATAACATTTTGATATACATCCCTTCATACTTTTTTCTATACATCCATAAAGATTTGAAGAGCGTTAAGGAGTAGGCCATATGGCTAACAAAGAGAACAGTGCTTGAGGCAGAGAAAATAGTAAGTGCAAAAGCCCTAAATTGGGAACATTCCCAGCATGTTCTAGGAACAGTGAGGTGTGTAATGTAGCTGGAGTGGATGGATGAAAAGAAAGTGCAAGCCAAAAGAGAAGGGTGGCTAGTTAGATGGCTGAGGGTGGTGGTAGCTTAGATTTGAGTGGTAGCAGTGAAACTGGGGAAAGTGTGATCTATCTGGAGGTTGATATCTAGGTATATTTTGAAATAGACACAAGAGGGAAGAGAGCAACCAAGTGTGACTCGCAGGCTTGTGGATAATCAGGAGACTGGAGCTCCCATCTACTACGTGTGTAAAGAGTATGGAGGAAGCAGGGTTGGGACTGGGGAGATAGCAGGAGTTCCATTCTGAATACGGTAAGCTTGAGAGGTACAGTACAATGCAAAGTGGAGACATGGAGTGTGTAATTGCATGTCCTAACTTAGAATTCACTGGGGAAACATAGGCTGGAGATACAAGTTTGGGAGCCATAATGCAAAACGATGGTTTTTAAATTAAGAGAATGGAAAACGTCACCTAGAAAGTGTGGGCAGGAAAAGAGTTCAAGGTCTGAGCCGTGGGGCACTTCAAACTAAGAGCTTGGAGACATGCTGCAGAGCAAGCCAATGGGGCTGAGAGGGACTGGTTGAGAAGTTGGGAGAAAATTGAGAAAGTATGTGATTGAAATACTTTAAGGAGTGACACCCATATTAATGCTATCATTCAAATTGCCCAACTGAGAATGGACTAGTGGATTCAGCAACGTGGAAGTCATTCACTGCCCTCCATTCTGTTGAAAATTCATCTTTCAATCACTTCTTCATAGAGAGTAAATGACCCTCTACTTATTTCAAGGTGAAAAGTGAAAAAAGGAGGATTTGGGCAATCTCGTCTGTGTCTTGTCCCAGAGGGTCCTCTCTGAGGACCTGTTACATGGAAAGACTCTCTGTGCTCTCAACAGTGACCATCCTGTCTACTAACCAAGAGCCTTGTTGTCTCTTGTCAACTCGCTTCCGGCACTGTTTTCTTCGTGTTTTACTGTTCTCATTAGTGTACAAATGTCTAGAAATATGTTGACAGGTCAGGTGAATATGGACTTCTTACAGGATGCACAGAATGATTTTTTAATCATTCAATAGTTTTCACTGTGACGTTCATAAAATCTTGGATCTTCAGTTATTCTTTACCGTATCAGAGTCCATTTGGTTGGAGATTTAATATGCATTTAAATGTGGCAACAGGCAGTGTCCTATTTCTGAGCTACACCTAAGTATATACATATCTATAAATAGAGAACTTTGGGTTGCTAGTTATCACAACTGTCTGGTGATTGACCAAGATTTTGAAGGCAGAGAGCTAGAGTAAAGAGCTCTATAATTTTCTAGTTGGGGAACAGCTGCCGTAAAGTATTAGCTCTACTTCCACGATAACCTGCACCTAGAGTGGCCTGATCTTCTCTGTTAGGCAATTGCTTCAGGCAAAGTGTCTCAGATACATTTTATGAGGAGCAAAGCGTTTATTCACAGTTGTAGGCAGTGAGCTGGTTAGTACAGTTTAAACTGGCATTGCTAGCAGTTTCTTTTCTAGATTTATGCGGGGCGTATCAACATGCAAACAACTCATTACAGTGCAATGTGATTGCTTCTTTAATACAACCTTAGGGAACAGATAGAAGGGACAGTTCACTCAGCTTAGAAAGTCAGGGGATTTGGTCAAAAGAACTCATACATGTAGGGTATAAGGAAGATGGTGAAGGAGCCCCCAGAAAGGAATTAGGGAAAACCTGAGGCCTCTGGAGTCATGGAAGTAAAGACTCATGGTTCTATTTTGGGGTGCAGCAAAATGAAGAAATAGAAGCAGAAGTTAGAGAAATGGGAGAGAGAGATCATTCCAGATTCACAGGAAAAAAATGAAAACCAAATTTAAAGGTAGAGATGGAACACTTTGACCTTAGAGGTCACAAGGAAGTTGATTTTTTAAAACCTTGATGACCCTACATGGAGTATTGTGTGGGCTGCAATCTAGCAGGGAGTTCCGTAGTAGATACTTGTTAACCGGAAGGAAATGAAGATGATGAGGACAGCAAGCGAAAACAGAAGGGAAGCGGACCCAACACTAACGAGAGTCCCGAGAAGGAAAAGCAGACCCTGTCAGTCTTCCAAGGGTCACATTTCCAAGGTAAAAGTTTGGAAGTCTTAACATTACGGTGTCATTTCTGGCAGTTGTTTAAGCTGAAACTGGCTTGTCTGCATGATGTTCCCACAATATCTTTAAATGTGAAAGAAATAAGTCGATAACCACAGTATTTAATCCGCATAATGTCAAACAATCAAGTTCTTCACTGAATTGAGGGAACGTTTTGGCATCCACAGTCCATCCCATCTACAACCACCCAAAGAATTGATTTCGAATCAAAGGTACTTTAGGCAGATTGTGAAATTGTGAACTACTTGTCATGCCCTAAGCTGCCAGGATGTAATGAGCTGAGAGTCTAGTCTTGAGAGCTTACAGAGGACGCCGCCAGCCTTGGCAGCCACGTGAGGTCGGCTGCCTGCCCCGAGTGCCCGAGTGCCCGAGGCTTCACCCTTCTGCGGCCATTTATTTCTTCCCTGGCTTCTCTCTCCTCTCTGTCTGTCAAAAGCTTTTTTTTCTAACCCAGAGAGATCTCACGTCAGTCAATTTATATTTTAATTTGAGTTTACATAAGTGAATTCTTTAGCCCAGGGTTATTTTGCATTTTAGGTCTGAGCATAAATGCTTCATCCTCTCTTAAGAGAATTTCAGGAATTAGCAAGTAGGAAAACTTTGTACAATGAGAGAAGATACTTCCCACCATTTCTAAATGTACCGCCCTATAGATTGCAAATTTGCTGAATTTGTGAACCCACGAATCAAAGAAGTCTCCAAGAAAGCATGGAATTACTATTCTTTAACCATGGTGACGCCTGTTAATAACCTGCCCTGAATCCATTTTCCTTCTCTTGGTAAATCACCCAATGTCTCTTTAAAGGATTGTTAATCCCTCACTCTATCTCTGTGGTTTCTGTAGGGCTAACTCCAACCCTGACTCCCCGAAAAAACATATGATTCCAATCTAATTAATTTGAACATCAAATTCCTCTGGACTTGGCAATTAATTCATCATTAGACCAACAAGGAGAGTTAGGAAAGCAGAGGCACATGAACATCATCCTGGACAGCGCAAGGCAGACACCAGGACACTCGGGGCTTAGCCTGAAATTATACAGGGAAGGAAGGTCTCGGTTTCCCTGAGCTACTAAGTGGAACATGTAGTAGAAGGAGTTACTTTCTATAAAGAGAAGCATCAGGTCCCAAGATAAAGCCTGGAAAGGAAAGTGGAGGCAGGAAACAGGAGAAAGTGCTTGTCTTCATCCTCTTACTTGAGCTGGTCTTCTCACTTATGTACATGAACAATTTTGTAGCCAGCTTTAGTGATGTCATTTACAATTAAAGCATCAAGGTATCCCAATTTCTATTTACTTGGGCTTCTTGATGAAGTCCAAGCTAAAGCTAGAATGATGTTCCAGTTGCAATAAAGACTCCAGCTCTAAGGACACAAGGCTGCTGCCTTGACTCCCTTTCTATCCTAAAACTTCTGGCCTCTTACCCCAAAGCCTGAGTGAATGATTAATTGGTTGACTGATACTTTAGAGAGAGAGTGAGTTGGGGAAAAGAGCAGAGTGACGAAGAGAATCTTAAGCAGGCTCAACACTCTGTGCAGAGCCCCATGCGGGACTCCATCCCATGACCCTGGGATCGTGACCTGAGCTGAAATTAAGAGTTGGACACTCTACTGATTAAGCCATCCAGGCACCCCCAAGTCTGATTTACTTTAATGTTTATTTAATAGACATTTATACAGTTATTATTATTGTCCTAACTGCTTTCCAAACATTAACTCTTAATTTGTTTAATAGTCTCGTGAGGTAGGTTTCTATTTTCATACTAGTTTTGAAGATGACCTTTGGCTAAGTTCACAAAGCTGGGGGTCAGAAGCAGGTTGGGAGCAAGGATTCCACCACTGGCAAGTCCTGATCCCTTTTCTTCTTTAATTAAAAATAATGTTTATTTTTGAGAGACAGAACGTGAGTAGGGGAGGAGCAGAGAGCAAGGGGGACAGAAGGGGAGAGGGAGGCAAAGACAGGGATAGAAGATCTGAAGCAAGCTCTGTGCTGTCAGCAGAGAATTGCATGTAAGGCTCACACTGACCAATCGTAGGATCATGACCTAAGCTGATGTCAGAGACAACCACCTGAGCCACACAGGTGCCCTCTTAAAGCACTTCAATCAGTGTTCATCAACCCTACCTCCCCATGAGCCTCTGGGGAGTTTTAAAAATGTATATATCCATTCCCTGGTCTCAGCACAGAGATTCTGGTTGAATTAGTCTGGATTGGGACCTGGACATCAATAGTTTTGAAAACTTTATAGGTGGCTCTAATATGCAATTCTTATCAAACCATCTATTTACATAAAAGATCAATAATTATCTTGTCCCAGGTTCTGAGTATCCAAGAAAGGGCTCACTCCAAAGCCTCAATTGCTTCTATATTATGCTCAGTGGGAAACTATACTTTGAAAGATTTGTTAAGATAGTCCATTGTGTTATATAATACATTTAAAGTATAGATGATATTTGCTAAGATTAGAGGTAGGACTATGGCTCAGAAAACTATGAATATACCTAATGTGTGATATGGATGCCAGAAAAAAAGTAGGTATTTAGATTTAAATGATTATAAGAAACTCAACTTCTGCTTATTCGTACTAAACTAAGAGTTAAATGGGATTTTTTTGCATGCATGATTTGTACCTGGCCCATATCAATTTAATAACAATAGAAGACTATGTATTTACATATCTTCTATCTCTAAGGAGTATAGACTATGTCAAACTTGGTCCTCTCCTTTATGTTTCTACTCTAAGATGACAAGAAAAATAACATATAACTTTATTTTCCACTTTCTACTCTGTTACCATCCTTAGTCTCTGAATTTTTGTCTAGTTTTAAAGGATCACAGATCCGTTAAGCTTTCAGAGCTACATTTGGGTAAAATCTAGGAATAAAGTTGTGAAGACATCTTAAAAATAACAGAGAAAATATTTTGCTTTTTACTCTCCAATTGCATCACTTCTAATTAATTAACAACCTGCATAGTTTAAACTATTTATGTAGCACATTACTTTCTACTTCCCCTTCCATTCCCCACTTATGATTTTTTAAATGTTATAATTCCAGTTCAGTGTAATTTCAAACATCTACACATACAAGGTAGATAATGAGCACTTAGATCTGCTTGATTACTAATTTCTCTTTCTTGGGGGAAAATGAGAAGCTGTTTTCCTGAAATAGCAAAAATTATTTAAGCCTTTTTAAATCATAAGAATTAATATAAGATCAGCAAGTATATTCGTCTATCAGATAAATGGAATCCTAGTGTCTAAATATTTTAATTTCTTTTTGTGTGTGTGTTTTGAATGAGTTTTTTTCCTAAAGAGAACCAACAAATTCCTGTAAGTTTTTGCTGAGTTCACCACACTTCAGTGATACCCTACCATCCTTATTCATTCCTCACGCCTTTCATAAATCAATTTGCCTTTTAAACAAATGCATTTTAACACTTAGAAAACATTGAATTATTTTTTTAATGTTGATTTCCAAGAGAGAGTGCATGTGCACGAGTCGGGGAGGGGCAGAGAGAGGGAGACAGAATCTGAAGCAGGCTCCTGGCTTGTGCTGTCAGTGCAGAGCCTGACGCAGGGCTCTAACTCAGGCACCGTGAGAGCATGACCTGAGCAAAGTTAGACACTTAACCAACTAAGCAATCCAGGTCCGTAGTAAACACTAAATTATTAATTAAATTGGTAAATATTAGAAGCAATCTTTCCATGTTCTCCTTGTTGAAAGTTAGCAAAAAGCTAACTAGCTTTACTAGTTTTTCCCTAATTAGAGAAAGTTAATCAAGGAGGCTTAAGGTAACATTCACTCCTTTAAATTAGCAATCTATATAAAAATACAGAATTCCTAGTTGAGAACTCAGAACCGATTGAGGGGATAAACTGGGCTGTCTTCAGACGGTCTAAAGCCATCCAAGGCTTTGTGGATATTTTTGATTTGTGGAAGACAACAATGATATATTAAAATACACTTCTTATTAAAAGGAAACAAAAAACTATATCCTAATCTACTGAAGGATATTGCAGTATATAATAAGTAGCATTTGGCAATCTCTTTGACACAGCACTAGATTCTGAATGAATTGCTTGATTGATTGTCAAGGCTTTTGTTGTTTGTGTGTGATGAGAGAGAATTTTGGAACTAGTAGTGTTCAATGATTTTCCGATTTACACCACCAGGGGAGCACATTCAACAATTAGATTGCCTTCCACCAAGTTGTGTCTTGAATCAATAACGACTCAGTTCGTGTGCTTCCTCTAAAGAGGTGAAAGCACTCTTTTCCGCCCCACCCCACCCCCGCCATGGACATTCCTAGTATTTCTATTGACCATCTCAGTAGCCCATTCATTTATTTCTGAGTCTGTTTCCTGAGTTTACAGGGCCAGACGGGGTCTTAAATTTGTATTGTCTATGTGGTAATAAACATGAAGAATGTTCATAATTATGAAAATACAATAAGGTGGGAAATACATCTTCCCAGTCTCTGAGTGCACCAGCCAGGCCCAGATTAAACCGTGAAGCAGATGAAATATGCCATTGTCTACTTAAAAGAAGCTGACTTCTTTGCTGGGCTCCTGTGTGGTTCAATAAACATGTACTGAGCTGTTACTGTGCAAGGAACTGTACCAAGTAGTTTGCATGCGAAGACAGATGAGTCATTGTCAGTAGAGCCTGTCCCTCTGTAAACCCAGAAAGCTTCTTTTTTGAGTCTCTAAATAGGATGACCATACACCACAGTTTGCTTCTTTTTACTTCTTTTGTAACAATATTTATAACTCTCCAACTCTACTCTCCAGGAACCCGGTTTGATCTGTGTGTATATGTATATATTTCCTTTTATCTTTAATGATGTCCATCACCATCATATGGAAAATGGTGTTAAAAAAGACTTAGCATAGGATTCCTTCTTCATAGGTACTGACGTCTATCCACCCCTGGCTTAATGAGTTTTTAAAACTTTTTTTCTCATTTTAAAATTGTTCATACATAAAAATATTTTTCAGAAATAGTCTAAAATATTCTTATTTCTTCTTCAACTAGATCCCTCAGATGTTAACATTTTGTATAAACACAGAAAAATGATAGAGACCAAGAAATGGATACAATATGGTTAGAAAACCATAGACCTTATTCAGATTTTATGATCTACCCTATTGATGTTCTTTTTCTAGTCTAGGACCCAATAAAATTCTCACATTGCATTTAGTTACAATTTCTCCATGGTCTTCCTTAATTCTGAAGCAGCTTTTCAGTCTTTGGGTCTTTCAAGGAAGGCCCTTCAAGGTCCTTCACACTCTTGAAGAATATTGGTAAATTATGACATAGAATATCCCTCAATTTCAGTTGTGACCTTTTTTTCATGATTACATTGGGCCATGTATTGTCTGTGTGTGTGTGTGTGTGTGTGTGTGTGTGTGTGTGTGTGTAAGTAGGGTTCATGCTCAGTGAGGAGACCAATGCAGGGTTTGAACTCAACCCTGAGATAAAGATCTGAGCTGAAACTAAGAGTCAGGTGCTAATCAATGGAGCCACCCAGGCACCCCTGGGTCATGTGTTCTTAGCAATAATACCAGAGAAGTGATATAGAATGCTCATTACTTTATGTTAGGGCATAGTCACAGAACTCCTTAAATGATACTACAAAGACAAATTTTCTCTTCCCTATTTTGTAATGAGTCTTACCCACATGTTAGATATTTCAAACATGATGTAATAAAGTCCTTTATAATATCATATTTTTTCTCTCAGTTTTGTAAATCAAAGATTCCTACTATGTCCCATGAGGATGTTGGCTATGAGGAGAGTTGATTCATTTACAAATTAAATTTCCCTGCACAGACCAGAGTGGTCAGCCCTGATGTTGAAAACTCTCTACACAATCTACTTTATCTAAAAATGCAGCCTCAATAAGCAGTTGAAAACAGCACTTTCTACAAAGCCCTCAATACCTACATGACACGGATGAGTCAATGAAGTGTTTTTCGAGTATTAGTAAAAAAATGTATTGAACTTTTTAGTCTCACTCCAAGGTAAATGAAAGTGAAGGGTGTTTTTCCCCCTCTTGAATTAAAAAATATACCTAAGAAGGAAACATTGCCCTCAAAAGAAGTACTATTCTTCCCTTAAAGATTTACTCTTTAAAGTCCTATTTTTAAGGTATCCTGATTCATTGGTTTTGTTTATATCTGGGAAAAGACCAGGAAAGAAACATACTATCTGCAATTTCCTATTTATTGGCCCAGCAAGGATTATCTTAGTATAGCTACTACACATTAAATGACTCTAAATGCTCTATCACAAAATTATATATTTGATCACTGGGATGAGCTTTCCCCCCTTTTTAAAAGAGCTGTAAATGTGAGAACTTAAAAATGCTGTTTAGATAACTTCAGTTTTTAAAGTTAACGAGGAAAATGAATAAACATTTTTCATCCAAAGATTCATAGAACGTGATTGTGATGGACAAAGTGTTTGTGAAGCTGTGGTTTTTATTTAAGCATTGTTCTGAAAGAGAATATAGTTTGCTACTAAAAAAAGTAAAATGAAAAATTCTACTTCATATATTTTTATAACAGAGCTGCCTCATTATTACTCAATCTCCATTTATTGTAAATTAAAGAAAAGGGCACAATGTGCATGTGTGTGACGTTTGAGAGAAACAGATTTTTCTGTGCGATTATGTAGCCTATGTGGTACTCTGGATCTCAGACCCCATGGATGCTTAGGATGCTGGGCTGGGGAAGACAAATTGCTCACAAATTGCCGTAAGAACTTGTTAAGCCTCTTGTAAAATACAAATACTACAAATATTAAAGTACATTTTAAGGCAGTTTTCTAGATGTTACCAAAATGCAAACAAACAATACTCTCTTTCATTCAACTGAATTTGTACCGAAAGGAACATGAAAATTGGGGCCATATGTTCACAGCATGGGATAATCAGATAAGAATCAAGTAGTAGGAGGTTCTGGTTTATCAGAATTTAATTATATATTCTTATGAGCACAGAGATTACAAATTTCCTTCCCACATTTTATAATAATTTTAATTAACTGCAAATCAAATTACTTTATATTAAATATTATTTATTTTAAATTTAAGCATGATCCTATAGATCCAGCGAAAGGAAGGTCGTCATACATTGACATGGCTACCAGTTGCTAGTAGTAACCATTATTACATTACATATATTTTCTCTTGTATTATGTTAAACATTGTAGTTTTGGTTTCTGCCATCCACACAATTTAAGATAAGCACACAAAATAATAGTGAAAACTTGATAGATGATTTAAGGTCTCTATAATTTAGTGTCTCATCTGCTGAAGTATAGTAATACTGCCTTAGAAGGAGGCATGAGAAGACGAAAGCTATATGGCAACCTCTCTACTTAGTTTCAAACATAAGTTTCTCTTCCTTTTTAGCTCTCATGTACCCAGGAATAGTTTGTCTTCATCGTCTGCTAATAATTTCACTGGATCCCAACTCACATTCACTGTGACAGTCTGGGATATCTTTGATCTCTATCATGCAGGCTTTTTTTCTCCTTGTTTACTAAAGAGCACCACAAACTATTATTCGCCAATCATTATTTCTGGTGCCGTTCTCCGAGGTGTGAACATCTGCTCGCCGCTAACAGAGGGTGCAGCTGTTGTTCGGAGACCGCGTTGCCAAGCAACTGCTGCAAACCAAATCCCGGGGCAGGTTGCCTGCCCAGGCGCACCTGCCTGTCTGACCCAGCTATTTATTTAATTAAAAATCTGTTCCTGCACAACAGCTTGGCCGGAAAGGCAACAGCAGCAATCGATTACAAGTATATTAAATGACGTACCCGTATTGTTTCATTGACTTATTCGGTGCAAACCTGAGGTCTCCCTGACCACCCCCACTTACTCTTAATGACTTTGCAAAAAGTGCTTAAGAGAAAGTGTAGATGGATTCTATTTGCATGACAGAGAAACGGAAGCCAATTTGTCAGGCACATCACTTCACGTAATGAAACGTGCCAAAAATAAAATGTTTCATCAACAAGAAAGCTGCTAACAAGACCATACTGCATTTTTATGTGCAGCAGGACCAAAAGGATCTAAAGTAGGTATTTACTATTAATTGGGAATTTGGAACATCAGTGTTTTCCTAGACCAAATTGCTTTCCTTTCTCCTTCCAATTAAAAACAAATTACCACTTGGGATGCTTTAGAGTTCGCTCTTATACTGGTTTCCCATTCTCCTCATTTTCAAAATGGACAGGGGCACTTTTATGTCAACCAATATTGGAAATAAAACTGTCAGGAATTAATACCAGCTGCTGAAATGTCTTTTAAAAACCAGGGGGGAGGGAGTCTCAACAATATTTCTACACATGTCCACTGGGCTCTGTCCTTAAAGCTCATTGCAGCTCATTTCCCTTACTAAATACAACTATTTCTAATAAGGTCTTCACAAAAAAAAATAAATTAAAGCTCTTGGTTGTGATTGCTGGACAAATTTATTTTTAATATTGGAGAGGGGAAGACTTTAAAGTGGACTCCAATAACTATTGGAGTATTTCTAATTTTTATGGCATCTATTAAAGTCAAGAAAGGTCTTTATTAAGAATTCAGGGGCGCCTGGGTGGCTCAGTCAGTTGAGCATCCGGCTATGGCTCAGATCATGATCTCACAGTTCATGGGTTCTAGCCCCGCATCGGGCTCTGTGCTGACAGAGCCTGCTTTGGATTCTGTGTCTTTCTCTCTCTCTGACCCTCCCCTGCTCGTGCTGTCTCTCTCCGTCTTCCAAAAATAAGTTTAAAAAAAAGCATAAAAAAAAGAATTCAGCGTTTGTTATATCACCAAGAGTGGCACAGATTATTAAAAAGTTTAGAATCCTCTTTGAGTAATGTTATCAATTACCTGTACAAAGGAACCTTACCTTTACAAAGGAAGGTACTGAATAACATACAAATAATAATAATTCAATCTTAATGGGAGCTGACATTGAAAGAATATAAGAAAGGATTTTTTTTAATGTTGATTAAATGGAAATTTTTTAAAGTTAAAATTGTATAAAACTTTAAAATACTCTGCCATCATAATAGTGTTCATTCTGGCCCAATGTATTTTATAACTTTATTTAGATACACAACTCATGGGCTTCTATTATCCCCGTCTGCAGCTTGCCCTGCTACATTTATGTCACTGTTGACAGGACTGTATCGACAATGCTTAGTCTTACTAAGTAACTTAGATTCATAAAGCACTGAAATTTTACACTATGTACTTTGAATACAAATGGCAGAGGATTAGCTCTACAAACTTACCTGGTTTTATCTTCATTTTATTGTCACAGAGTTGCATGAATCACATGCCTACTTTCGTGGGTGGTAACATCAACCAATCATATGCAATTTTCCACACTTTGCCTACTTACAGTAATATGTGACTTGATTCTCCTCTTTGCTGTTCCTTCTAATGAAATAACACATATACTACATCTTCCATTAGATGTAATTTGAAGGGCCAAAAATCATTTTAAATCTCAAGCAGTTAAAATTTCTTGTAGTACAAGTTGGTGACTCTTAATAGTACAAAGAAACAGTATTTAATTAGGTTTTTTTTTTAACCTGAACTGGACTATTATAGGACTGTAACTGAGTTTAAGACATATATGTACATCTATGTACATCTATGCAAAATTATTATTTAACATTACATTTCAAGTATTGAAATATTTAAACAACATGTTTAAAACTACTTGTATGTACATATATGTAAAATTGCTTCATAAAACACTCATAAAGTTAAGTATGTTTTCTTGGTTCGGTATGTCATTCCATTCAGAACCTACCCATTCTTCAAAGTCTGACTAGGTATTATCTCCTTTGTCAAGTCATGTCTTTTCTAGTGTATTGTCATTTTCTCTCTCGATTCAATATTTAACATTTATGTCTATATGTCTTGATTCCTCGAGCTATTGATTGAAAATTATAGCCTACATTCCGGGGCACCTGGGTGGCTCAGCCGGTTAAGTGTACAACTTTGTCTCAGGTCATGATCTCATAGTTGTGGGTTCAAGTCCTGCATCAGGCCCTGTGCTGACAGCTCAGAGCCTGGAGCCTGCTTAAGATTCTGTATCTCCCTCTCTCTCTGCCCCTCACCACTCATGCTCTGTCTCTCTCTGCCTCAGAAATAAATAGACATTAAAAAAATTATAGTGTACATTCCACCAGTTACAAGATAGGGATTGTGCTGAAAATAAGATAAATTTCTTTGTAACATCAAAGATTTCAAAATGAAAACAGTAGTTATTCACTAATCGGGGGAACAGAGACTTAAGGTCACAAGAAAAATGGTATGGAAATAATATTTTGGGGTTGGGAAGTTTTCCTGTGTTAATGATAGTATTTCCAAAATCTTTATGTCTATGAAACAACTGCTTCTGGGTGATACAAAGTGCAACCAACTCAAAATCCTGAAACCTGAACACTAAATCTCTCTCTAAACTCACTCCTCTGAGCTCAGTGAAAATATCCCTTTTATAAACCTAGATGCTGATTCCAGAACATCTGGAAATCTTTCTTACCACTTTTTTCCTTACAGATAATATTTATATAAAAAATATATGGTCCTTCATTAATATTTGCTGTCCATCTTCATTACTACCAAATAATTATAATGTCCTCCGTGTCCATTCTTAACTCTGTGGACTGTGTGCTGTTGAACAGACAAATCTTTCAGAAGCATACATCGCGTCAAGTTACTTTGCCTGTTTAGACTTCCACTGGTTTCTTATTGATGACATATTTAGTCTAAAATTCTCACCATAGCAAACATGAAATTCCAATAACTGGTCTTCATTTTTTTTCATTCTTTTCTAATTTGTTTTACTTCAGGGCATGAGCAGGGGAGAAGGGCAGAGGGAGAGAATCCCAAGGAGGGTCTGGGTTGCTGGTGCAGACTTCCATGTGGGACTTGACCCCACAACCCAGGGATCATGACCTGAGCCAAAGGCAAACGTCTAATGCTCAACCAACTGAGCCACCCAGGTGCCCCAAAACCTGGTCTTTATTTTAAATGTCTAACTCAAAAACTACTTCTTTTGTGAAGTTTGACTTGATTCCTCTCAATGTAATATAGCATTTCCTCCTTTATGTATCCTTCACACCTTATTTATACTCGTGTCCTGGCACTTTCCACACTTGATTAGTCTTAAGGGTGCACTTTAAATACTGGTCAGCTGAGTATAATATCATTACCAATTCAAGACGGCAACTTCACCCTTTCTAGGTTTTTTTTTTTCAGATATTTCACCTCAAACTACATCCTCATAACTGAGGTAGTTCAAGACACATGAAGCCTTATAATAAATAATGGAATGAGTATGTTGTAATATGGAGGGGTAGAAGTAATAGTGCTCATTGATAAGAATGTTTTGATTACCCTTAGGGTCTAAGACAAGACTTCCCAAACCCACAAAATTACCAGAATATTGAAAAGCTATTTTAAAAATAAAGGTTCCATAGCCCCAGTGTATACCTGTTGGATGAGACTTAAGGAAATTTTCCTGGGGATTGTAACAATCAGCCAGATTTGGACATCTTTGGAGGAAAAGACTAATGGAATAAGGATTAATAGTTTGTAAGGGTATAGGGGTTTGCATTCTTTTTTCTTTTTTAAGAGAGAGAAAAAGTGTGAGTAGGAAAGAGGGGCAGAGGAGAGGGAGAGAGAATCTTAAGGAGAGGGAGAGTGAACCCACGCTTTGCATGGGGCCTGGGGGAGGTTTGATCTCACCACTGTGAGACTGTGACCTGAGCCAAAATCAAGAGTGGGATTCTCAACCTGCTGAGCCACCCAGGTGGCCCTGAGGTTTGCTTTCTTAGCTCCTACATTCTGGAGACTGGCATACATATTCAGTGATACAAAAGGCAGCCTGTGTAAGACTTGAGCTAAATATGGGCACTTTAACAGAATTTATAAAACCTTTGTTAACAAGAGAGTAATGTTTCCAGTGTGATTTTTTTTTACTGAAGAATAATTGACATAAAATATTAGTTTCAGGTGAAAAACAGGGATTCAACATTTATGTACATTATACCATATAATAATATATTATTGATCTCCACAATAAGCCTAGTCACCATGCAAAGCTGTCAGAATATTCTTGACTGTACTTCAGGTGCTGTACATTGTATCCTATATCTTATTTATTTTATAATTGAAATTTTGTGCCTTGTACTCTTCTTCATCCACTTTGACCATCCTACCACCACCCCTACCCTCTGGCAACCAGACTCTTTCTATGAGTCTATTTGTTTTGTTCATCTGTTTCTTAGATTCTACATATAAATGAAATCTTAAGAGATTTGTCTTTTTCTGGCTGACTTCACTTAGTAAAATATTCTCTGGATCCATCCATTTGTTGGAAATGGCAAGATTTCATTTTTTGTGTGACTAATATTCCTGTGTGTGTGTGTGTGTGTGTGTGTGTGTTACATCTTTTTTATCCATTTGTCTGTCAATGAGCATTTAGGCTGCTTCCATATCATGGCTGTTGTAAATAATACTGTGATTAGCAGAGATGCATGTATCTTTTCAAATTCGTAAATACCTATAAATAGAATTGCTAGATCATATGCTGGTTCTGTTTTTATTTTTTTTGAGGCACCTCTGTACTACTGACCACAGTGGCTGCACTGATTTACAACCCTCCTAGCAGCACACAAGTGTTTCCTTTCCTCCACACCCTCCCTAGTGCTGCTGCTGCTTTTTAAAAAATATCTATTTATTTATTTTTGAGGGTGAGGAGGAGCAGAGAGGAGAGACTCCCAAGTACTCTTCATGCTGTGAGCACATAGCCCAATGCAGGGCTTGATCTCACAAACCATGAGATCATGACTTGAGCCGAAATCAACAGTAGGTGACTTAGCTGACTGAGCCACCCAGGCACCCCTTTGTCTTTTTAGTGATAGCTATTGTGACAGATGTGATACCTTATTGTGGTTTCTAATTTGCACTTCCCTGATGCTTAGTGATGTTGAATTTCTTTTATTTGCTTGTTGGCCATCCTATCCTTGTATCAACTTTGGAGGCAAGTTTCTTCAGCTCCTCTTTTTTAATCAGAAATGTTTAATTGAGTTCTGTGAATTATTTATGTATTTTGGATGCTAACCCCTTATCAAATATATTATTTGCAAATATCTTCTCACAGTTAGTCCATTGCCTTTTTGTTTTGCTAATGATTTCCTTTGCTATGAAAAAAAGCATTTTATTTTGATATAATCCCAATAGTTGCTTTTGTTGTCTTTCCCTGAGAGGATAAATTTTTTAAAAAATCACTAAGACTGATGTCCTAGAGCATATTGCCAATGCTTTCCCCTATGAATTTTATGATTTTAGGTCTTATATTTAAGTCTTTAATCCACTTTGAGTTCATTTTTGTACATGGTGTTATAAAGTGGTCTAGTTTCATTTATTTCCATGTAGCTGTCCAGTTTTCCAGCTCTATTTATTGAAGAGACCATCTTTTCCTCATTGTATATTCTCATCTCCTTTGTTAGAGATTAAATGATTATACAAACATGAGTTTATTTCTATTGTGAACTCATATTCTGTTCTATGGATCCATGAGTCTGCTTTTGTGCCAGTACCATACTGTCTTCGTTGTTATTATTTTGTAGTATAGTTTGAACTCTGGGATTGTGATACCTCCAGCTTGGTTTTTCCTCAAGGTTGCTTTGACTATTCAGGACCTTTAGTGACTCTATATAACTGTTTAGGAATATTTGTTCTAGTTCTGTGAAAAATGCCATTAGTATAATGATACTGATTGCACAGCCTTGATAGATTGTTTTAGGTAGTATGGACAGCTTAACAGAATTCTTCTAATCCATGAGCATAGTATATTTTTCCATTTATTTGTGTTATCTTCAATTTCTTTTATTGAGTCTTATAGTTTTCAGATTATATTTTACCTACTTGGTTAAATTTATTCCTAGGGTTTTATTCTTTGTTAATTTTTTCCAATGCTTATTTATTTTTGAGAGAGAGAGAGAGAGAGAGATGGAGTGTGAACAGGTGAGGGTCAGAGAGAGAGAGGGGCACACAGAATCTGAAGCAGGCTCCAAGCTCTGAGCTGTCAGCACAGAGCCTGATGCAGGGCTCACACTCACATACTGTGAGATCATGACCTAAGTTGAAGTCAGACACTTAACCAACTGAGCCACCCAGGCACCCTGGTATTTTATTCTTTTAGTGCAATTGAAAATGAGTTTGTTTTCTTAATTTCTTTTTCTGATAGTTCATTCTTAGTGTATAAAAACGCAAGATTTCTGTATGTTGATTTTGTGCTTTATAACAGTACTGAATTCATTTTTCCTAATAGTTTTGGGTAGAAACTGTTAACTTGAAAATAAAAAGTAGCCATGAGAGGGAAGCAAATGTTTATTTGGATCAGTGAGTTGCACTTTGTGAGGTACAGATTCAAGTAGAAACCCAAATATTGGCCTACTTGTATAATGATAGTAAGGGATTTTTTTTTATGTGGAAAGGAAAGGAGGGTAATTACAGGAGTTGAAGAAAAGAGGAAAAAAAGGTTTTCCATGGGTGTTAACCAGCTAAACTATTCTGAATTACACATTGATTGACTACTGATGCTCTTTTCATAAAGTCCACAACCATCAGTCTTGTAATCAGGACATCTATTCTCCTGACTACTTGTCAAGCATTTACTTAAAACAGTTGCCAGGTTGACCAGTTTAAAGGTTTTGGCACCGTTCAAAGATGGGTAAGGCAGCTTCTCTGCAGTGCCTCCTCTGGCTCTATTTTTAAATGGTTCCAGTGCTGTCACTTCTTTTGATCTCAATCTCTAGAAGTATCACTGATCAATCATTAGAAGGCATTGTTGATCAATCATTGGAAAGCATTGCTCTTAGGCTATTAAAAAGTCATGCTGGTGAGCAATCAAACATTATTGATTCCTCATTGCTAAAGAGGCTCATTCCTGGTGTGTCATGTCCCAAGGCGGGAAGAAAGTGATTTCTTTAGGAGCTATTGGCCATATATGAGCAATTGGAGTGCCAGAGGAGAGAAAGGCTTTACCATCAAGTTCCATTAAGGCCAAATGTCCTCTGCAATTTCTGGAGCTTCCTCATGTGATGGCTCATAAGCCTTAGAAATCAGTTCAAAATGCTGAGTAACCATTATTTGGGTGATTTATAAATAACATTGAGCTATACAAAGGAGAACATATTTTACGATGAAAAAATTTTGAATAATAATAAAATGCTGAGTCCAAATTGGAAAATTGACTTGAACCAGGAAACAGTTCCTGAGGGCAGCCAGCTGAAAAGGATCAAAGAGCCATGGAGTGTCCGTGGACACTATATTTAAACATCAGATTTGTGCCTGGATTTTATCTAGTTTGGTTTCTACTTTGCCAGACGTGTTTACTCAAGTACAACAAGAGGTGTTTATCACAGAACAAACCCCACCCTGTTCAACTAGGAGGTAATCAAAAAGAATTCCATTATCTAAAGAATTCTTGCAAGGAAATCCAGAAATATTTCTTGGGCAGCTATTGCTTTAGCAACAGAGTTAGCTTTGTCCCCTAGGCTTTTTGATAGATTTCTGATATGTATTCATTTATGGCACTGCCTACCCAGAGAAAGGGTAATTGTCCAAGTCTGGCACCATCACTAGAATTGACACCCCTAGACCTTGAACACTCTTGTGCAGCCAGTGTCACACTTTAATGGGTGAAGTAATCCAAAAGTGATGCCTAATGATGAGTATCTTGTTGATTATACAATGAAATAGTTATAACCAATAATACAATTGCACAATAACATTCATTTTCTTTTTTTAAATTTTTTTTACTGCTTTTATTTATTTTAGAGAGAGAGACAGCATGAACAGAGGAGGGTAAGAGAGAGAGGGAGACACAGAATCTGAAGACAGGCTCCAGGCTCTGAGCTACCTGTCAGCACAGAGCCCGACACAGAGCTTGAACCCATGAACCATGAGATCATGATCTGAGTCAAAGTCGGATGCTTAACTGACTGAGCCACCCAGGCGCCCCAATAATGTTCATTTTCATAGGAATTTAAACATTGTGTTTTCCAAAGTTTTTTTGCCCAATACAAGTGAAAATATACACTAATGAGGTGCAAATTGTAGCGTTATTAGTCTGAAAGGAAAAGTATGAAAAATTGAGAAGGTTATCTCCAGATAGAGTATGATGAACTTTGCAGAAGTTAGGTAGCCTTTACATTTCCCTGTTTACAAATACCATGCTTCAAGTCCTTGCTTTGAGTGGCCCAGCACGGTGTCCTAAGAAGAGTCCAAGTAAACCTCACTGTGTATGCAGTTCAACAATAAAATTAACACAGAAAGTTAGAGCAAGAGTGGCACAAAGATTGGTAATTAAATGTATTAATGATCTCTGAATTCATGTACAGAGTAAGGGCTCTTGATGACCAATCCAACAATTGAAAGATTCCTTATATGCAAGGGATTCCAGTATGCAGACAATGGAA
Organism: Suricata suricatta; assembly: GCF_006229205.1. NCBI lineage: Eukaryota > Metazoa > Chordata > Mammalia > Carnivora > Herpestidae > Suricata > Suricata suricatta. Next base: position 69,958,065 of record NC_043701.1, on the reverse strand, counting down.
TCTTTGTTCCAGACAAAGATAGATAAAAAGGGAACAATGATTTTTTAAACTATTTTTAATGTTTATTTTTGAGAGAGAGAGAGCACATGCACATAAGCAAACATGCATGAAGAGAGGTGGGACAGATAGAGAGGGAGACACAGAATCTGAAGCAGGGCCCGGCCCTGAATATCAGCCTGGAGTCCAAGGTGGGGCTCAAAACCAAACCCATGAACTGTGAGATTGTGACCTGAGCTCAAGTCAGATGCTTAACCACCTAAGCCACACAGGCACCCCAGGAAAAATCATTATTGTAGCAAATGTTTGACTTCCTTTTATTGTTCAAGAGAGGATCAGTATTCTGGGGCAAGCCAGAGAAGCGTTGAGATACCAATTTAAGAAGTCCATCAGGGGCGCCTGGGTGGCTCAGTCGGTTAAGCCTCCGACTTCGGCTCAGGTCAGATCTCGCGCTTGTGGGTTTGAGCCCCGCGTTAGGCTCTGTGCTGACAGCTCAGAGCCTGGAGCCTGTTTCCGGTTCTGTGTCTCCTTCTCTCTCTGCGCCTCCCCCTCTCATGCTCTGTCTCTCTCTGTATCAAAAATAAATAAAACATTAAAAAATTAAAAAAAAAGAAATCCATCAGTGTTGTAAAGTAGATCTAATGTGAGAAGAATTAAAAGCAGAGTCCGAACAGCACAGTATATAGGCCTGGTTCAGGTCCTGGGTGAGTTGTCCATATCAAATGCTGTTTGTTTCATTTTCTTAGTTTGATTTGGAGATCCGCAGTGTGTGTATAGGGCCACATGTCATCTGGAGTCTTCTGCAGCTGTGAGACACGGACTCAAGGCTTAGCTCCCTGACGTGTGGCTGCCTTCTGGATAGACAGGAAGGCCTGTCATCGTCTCTCCAGAGAGATTAAAGTGTGGTCTTTGTTCCTATTGATTGCAAAGCAGAAGGGTGGAAGAAAACTGGAAACATTATTTTGTGGAGTCATGGCCTGATATTTGAGGAAACTAGAAAAATTTAAGATCCAGTTCATTTACAGGACTATAACAAGCCTCAAAGAGAGTGTAAAGGACTATAGTCTAATCAGCAAAATATAAATAAAAATTTTCTATAATTCCTCCTCCATTTTAAATCAAAGATAATAACAATAAAAATAATTTAAACTTGGCCTATTTATAAAAATGCAGTGAGACTAGTGACAGACTAAACTCTTTTTAAGATTACTTTATTGACATCTGGGGAAGACGGCAGAGGAGGAGGAGCCTGAACTCAGCTCATCACATGGGTACAGCTAGTTAACACTACATTAGTGTGAATAACCCAGAAAATAACCCAAAGCCTGGCAGAACAGATTCTCCACTGACACATGCAGAGAGGAGGGCACATTGCAGCTAAATGGACCCACGGGACTGTCTGAAGGAGAGAGACGCCGCAGGCTCAGAGAAGGGAGAACAACAAGCCCTCCTCCCAGGCACCTCAGGGTCAGGAATCTGCCTGGGGAAGGCTTTGAAAACCAAAAAGACTAAATTTCACAACTTCTTACAATTATTAGCACTTAACACCTAGGGGATAGGAAACTGAGTCTCCATCCTTAAAAAGAAAGCATAACCAACAGCCCCACAGAGATACAATATCAAAGCAGCATTTTGAAAATTGCCTTGGAATAGGGGAGGGAGGTTTGCTTACTAATCTCAGAGCGTGTGCTCGAGGGACAGGGGTCATTGGGAGACTTCTCAGGAGCAAAGGAGCCAACAGGTGCCAACCCCATGGACACATGTGAAACCAGTGCAGCACCAATATTCACTACCTACCTTGAAAAGAAGCAACTACCTCCCTCCCTACCCCCCCACCCCTGCACTCTTCGGCAGATATGTCCCCTCAATCCCAGTCTGTCTCAGTGCCCATCAGCTGCAGGTCCCTTCCCACAGTGGCAGTGGATGGACACAGACCCTGATGGCTCTATGTGACCCACCTCGTATTCTGTGGATCCGCCCTTTCCACAGTATCCTTGGCCAGAGCCCATACAAAGTAGTATTCCAAGCATGGCAGTGTGCAAACAACCACAACAGAAGCCAGTATCTCCAAAGTGACTCCTGCCCCAAGGAAAGGGAAAGATGACCACACATGCCACTCATACTATGGCCCCTGAAGTGGGTTGGGGGAGACAGCTGGTCTAACTGCAGGCCCTACCAACCAACAGAAGCTTCTCGAGGGACATCACAGGGAAAGCACTGTTTAGTTCAGTGCTACTGCCTAGCCTGGAAAACACCTGTTCTGGCTCCACTTAAGCTCAAGGTGGGCCCAGAATGGCCACCAACAACACAAGACCCAACCCTGCCCACAAGAGGCTAAGAGGGCCATTGTAGAATGCTGGTAGGAAGGGAACAGTATCTCAGCCACAAGAGCAGAGTGAACACATCACACACAGCGATGCCCCCAAAGTGCCGCATTCTAGTGAGCAGGGCATTGAACTGCAGGGCCCTAATGGGCTCCTCTTCAAACAGCCACTACTTTCAAGAGCAGGAGATGCAGCTGACTTTCCTCACACACACAAAAAACATGCATAGAGAGTGGAACAAAATCAGGAGACAGAAATATGTCCCAAACGAAAGAACAAGACAGAATCACAGCAAGTAACCTAAACAAAATGGACATCAGTAATATGCTTGATAGAGAATTTAAAGTAGTAGTCATAAAGATACTCCCCAGACTTGATGAAAGAGTGGATGACCTCACTGATATCCTCAACAAAGAGGTAGAAAACCTAAGCCAGACCAATCAGAGATGAAAAACTCAATAACTGAAATTTAAAATACACTAGAGGAAATAAATAGTAGATGAGAATAAACAGAGGAATGAATCAGTGACCTGGAGGATAGAATAATGGAATGGAATTAAGCTGAACAGGAAAAAAATAAAAATAGACTTAAGGAACTGAGGAACAGCATTAAGCATAGTAATTTGCACATTATAGGGTTCTCAGAGAAGAGAGAGAAAAGGGGTAGAAAATTTATTTAAGAAATAGAAGGTGAAAACAGAGATCCCATGAGTTTATTTTTAGTTAACCAAGATAAAATAAATGTTTTATATTTAATGATGATACTTCTAAAGATAAGTCTATTTCAATTAAACTGATATACTTAAATTATCTTTAATACTGAATATTTTTCCAGACCACATGAATGTGAATATTTGGGTTAAGGGTGCCTGCCTGGGTGGCTCATTTGGTGAAGCATCTGACTCTTGGTTTCTGGTCAGGTCATGATTTCACGGTTTCAAGAGTTTGAGCCCTGCATCGGGCTCTCCTGATGGTGCAAAGCCTGCTTGGGATTTTCTCTCTCTCCCTCTCTCTCTGCCTCTCTCCTGCTCATGCTGTCTCTGTCTTTCTCAAAAATAAATAATCTTAAAGGAAGGAAGAACATTTGGGGTTTTTTTGCTTTCTTTTCCTTAGAATTTAGTATGCCCAATCCTTACAAATGTCTTTATTTGTTCTTTAACCAAATAAATTTTCATATTCACACATCTAAGATGTACATGAATATACAGACAAACTAGACAAAAATTCTAGGAAGACATTTTTCCCCCAAAATTTCCAATGACTTTTTCTCCTTTTTTTGTTTTCCATTTGATAAGAATTACTTCCTTGATGTTTGTACTTAAAAAAAAAAGTATCTAGACAGGAGTTAATAATTTTGTCTTAAAGTTACAGAGATGAGCCTCCAATGTATCCTTAGAGGAGGCTGTAAAAGTCAGCTTTCATTTGGACTAAAATTTTGATCAAAGAGTTATTAAATTTCCCAAAAATGTATCTTGTCAGGTTTCAGCCAGGACAAACAGTAGATATGGCAGTATTAAATGACCCCATTAATTTTAATTTTTAATTTCCCTTGGCTCATTTAAGGGCATAGCAGTTTATGAGGATTATCTTTCAGAATCTCCTCACCTCTAGGAGGTGTCCATGTGGGGGCTCTCCTTTGAAGATAGACATGGGAGTAGATGTAGGGTCATTAGCTTTTAGCAGCTTTTGTTTATAAACAAAAACCGACTGAGCCACCCAGGTGCCCCAGAAAACTTTTAATATAGCTATTCCAGAAATTTTAGGACTGTGCTTTTAAACATACTCTGTATATGATTTTATCTAAATCAATGTTCTTCATAATGGTCATGGTTATTCTGGGTTGTAATTCTCCTGATGGCTGGCAGCCATTTGGTAGGACCCTAGCTGTACATTAAATTTATCCCACATTTGGGTTGCCTGGTTGGGGCTCAGTCAGTTAAGCGTCTGACTTCAATTCAGGTTGTGACTCCACTGTTTGTGGGTTTGAGCCCAGAGTTGGGCTCTGTGCTGACAGCATGGAGACTGGAGCCTGCTTCGGATTCTGTGTCTCCCTCTCTCTCTCTGACCCTCCCTTGCTCATGCTCATTCTCTCTCTTTCAAAAATAAACATTAAAGAAAAATTAGCCCACATTTTTGTTCAGCCATAGCTAGCCACAGAGGGGTATAACCCACAATCCTATCCAATCAGAGGGTCCTAGTTTTCAAACCAGAATCTCCAAAATCTCAGGACACAAAATGCCATAAGGAGACTGAAATTTTATAGATAATGACAGCTTTCTGAGACTATAGTTCTTTAACCAAGTGTGTTGGAAAGTGGCACCCCTACCTTTTTAGAATTAAAGATTTCATTAGAAATCTACAGTTTAAGTCAACTGTACAAAAAGACCAGTTTGGGAAACTCAAAGGAGCCCCAGAATGGCCACAGCAGTTTTAAATCATCATTACTAATTACAGTCCTTTCAGATAAAAAATTATAGGAAGAGGGGCCATAATTTCTGAACATAAACTCCACTGGAGTTTACAAGGCAAGAATTTCTGAGGAATTTTTTTAGAAACTGAAACTCATCTTAAGGAAAAGCTGGCAATGAATAGGGGAATCTCTACCAAAGAGAGCTCTTCCAGATTAACCTGGATATTTACCGTTTAGGGAAATCCTCCAAGATAGTACTGCTGATGAACCAGCAGACTGTTGTGTTCTTGGGTGATAACAGCCACTTTGGGATATTGTCTCTAGAATCAAGAAGAAAAAAGATTATCAAAAGGAAAGTGAGTAGCCTGAGAAAATTCACATTAGGAGGAATCAGTTATTGGTAGAAGCTGAGCACAAAGGGCTCGCTGTAAATCCCATACTCATTTCCAGAAGACTGCAGTCCATGATGGTGAGATCACTTCTAACACCAGATAGGTTAATCTAAAAATAAAGAGCCACAATGAAAGATAAACATACATTTATTTGGGGTAAAATAATTGCAATTCAGGTAGCACAGATTCAATAAAACCCAAATACTGCCCCACTTATAGGGAGAAAGTAATAGGTTCTTATGATGGAAAAAAAGAGCAAATATCTCAGCTGAACAAGAGAAGAAAAGGTTTCCTGTGGGTATTAACAAGCTAAATTAATCTGAGTTACACATTGATGAAATATGATTGTATCTTCAGAAAGTCCACGACTGCTGGGTCTTGTGATCAGGGTATCCATTCTCCCACTGGTTTCTCAAGCATTTGTTTAAACAACTGCAGTTTTGCTCCGTCTGAAGGTTTGGCCCATTTCAAAGATGCTAAGTCAGTTTCTCATCAGTGGCTGCTCCAGCTCTCTTTTAAAATTCTTGTAGTCATGTCAGTTTATCACAGACTTTAGGAATTTCTACATATAGCATTTTGTCATGTGCAAATAGCGATAGTTTTATTTATTCCTTTCTGATTTGGAGATCTTTAATTTCTTTTTCTTGACTTTGATTACCCCAATGAGGAATTAATCCCAATATTAAGGTGAATAAAAGTGGATATGGTAGGCATCTTTCTCTTTATCTTGGAGGAAAAATTCACCATTGGGCATGATGCTAGCTGTGGATTTGTAATATATTACCTCTAGTATGTTGAGAAACATTCCCTGTATACCTGTTTTATCAAAAATGGATGTTGACTTTTGTCTATTAATTTTTCTGCATCTTTTCAGGTGATTATATGTAATTTTCATTTTTCATTTTGTGAAAGTATTATATCACGTTGATTGATGTGTGGATATCGAACCATCCTTGCAGCCCTAAAATAAATTACACTCATTCATTGTATATGATTCTTGTAAAAAAAAACCTTATGGTACTTATCCTTCTTTGGGCGACTTATTTCACTTACCATAATACTCTAGATCCATCCATGTTGTACCAAATGGCATGAACTGGTCCATTTTTATGGCTACTTGATATTCCATTACACATGCAGATGCGCACACATGTACATACACCCCATATGATTTAGTGTTTGTGTTTTCTTTGAGTAACTACACAGTAGTGGAATTATCAAATCTTACAGTATTGTTTTTATTTTTCTGAGGAACCTTCATACTGTTTTCCACAGTGGCTGCACCAAGTTGTATTCCTAACAAGTCTACAAGGGTTCCCTTTTCTCTGCATCATCTTCAAAACTTCTTATTTCTTTGTCTTTTTGATAATCCCACCCCTGCAACTGTGAGATGATACTTCACTGTGGTTTTGGTTTGTGGGTCCCTGAGGAATCGTGGTTTGCGTTAAGCATCTCTTTATGTGTCTGTTGGTCGTTTGTATATCTTAGTGGGAGAAGTGTTCATGTCTTCTGCACAGTTTTTAATGAGGTTATTTTTAGCATTGAGTTGTGTAAGTTCATGATGCATTTTGGATACAAATTCTTCGTCAGATATGTCATTGGCAATTACCTTCCCCCAGTCAGCGGTTGTCTTTTAGTTGTATTGATTGTTTCCTTTGCTGTGCAGAAGTTTCTTATTTTGATGTTGTCTCAGTAGTTTATTTTTGCTTTGTTTCCCTTGCTTCAGGAGGCAGATCTAGAAAAATGTTGCTATGGCTGATGTCAGAGATATTACTACCTGTAATTATTCTTCGAGAAATCTTTATGGTTTCAGGTTTCACTTTTAGGTCCCTAATCCATTTTGAGTTTATTTTTGCATATGGTGTAAGAAAGCGGTCTAGTTTCATTGCTTTGCATCTAGCTGCCCAGCTATTTGCTGTGGGAGGAGACCAGGAACAAAGACCTAGTTGCAGGAGGTATTTTTTCCGGGGACCCTAGGGATGTGGGGTGCTGTCAGGAAGCTAGATGGAAAGTATTGGCTCTGTGTTGTTTGCTGCAGGTGTCCATGTATCTAGGCTAAGGGGTGGAAGAGGGAAACGGTTCTCACCAGCTCCTTTGTTCCTGGAGAAGTCTTCCAGGGATTCCTCCCCCTTCAGCAAACACTCAGAGATTAATAACAAACCTTCCTCCTTCAGTACACCCCAGGCATTTTTCAAACTGCTGGTTCTGTACTGTGTCTCTGTGAAGCTTTGTTTTGTTGTCTCTTTAAGGGCAAGCACTCCACCCTTGAGCTCTCACAGAGCCAAGCCATCTGATTTTTAAAGTTTTAGGTGTTAAGCCCTACCGACTGAAAGAACTAAAAAGAAATTGGGCCCCTCTGATTTGCAAAGCCCAGTATTAAGGGGTTTCATCTTTCCCATGTGGCTTCCCCCTGCCTGGGGCACCTGATGTGAGGATATGTTTGTTTCCTCTCTCTACACCTGTGGCACCCTTCCCTCCCACAGGTCTATTTAGCTCCAGCTCCTGATTCTGTTTTCTCCCTTCCTACCCTCCTTGATGTGGCCTCTTTTATGCCTTTAGTTGTGCTAGCCAGTCTCAGGCTATTTATTGCATTATTCATGCTGATGTGAGTGTTGTCTGGTTGTATCTATGTGATGTGGTGAGTTTAGGATTCTCCTACTCTGCCATCTTCCCTAGAAGTCCTGAACTTTTATTTTTTGGTACTATTCTGTTGTTGTTGTTGTTGTTGTTTTTGTTGTTATTCCTGATTCAATTTTGTGACTAATAATTGATCTGTTCAGATTTTCTACTCCTTCCTCACTTTTGGAAGATTGTGCATTTCTAGGAGTTCATCCATTTTTTTCTAGGTTGTCCAATTTGTTGGTATAGAATTTTTCCTTTTATTCTTTTATAATCCTTTGTACTTTTGTCACTTGTTATTTCTCCTTTTTTGTTACTGATTTTATTTGAGTCCTTTTTTTTTTTAATTGATGGATCTGGCTAAGAGTTTATCAATTTGTTTCTCTTTTCAAAGAACTACTTCTGGCTTTCATTGATTTTTATTTTTTCTATCAACCTTTTAGTCTGTCATTTATTTCCACTCTCATCTGTATATTTCCTTCCTTCTACTCATCTTGGGCCATACTCTTCTTTTTCTAGTACTTAGATGTAAGTTTATTTTTATTTTTTAAAGAAGTACTTTTAATATCTATCTATTTTTGAGAGAGAGAGCACAAGCAGGAAAGGGGCAAAGAGAGAGGGAGACACAGAATCTGAAGCAGGCTCTAGGCTCTGAGCTGTCGGCACAGAGCCAACTATGGGGCTCATACTAATGAACAGTGAGTTCATGACCTGAGTCAAAGTCAGACTCTTAACTGACTGAGCCAATCAGGTGCACTATAGGTGTAAGGTTAGATTGCTCATTGGCGCTTTCTCTTGTTTGCTGATATAGGCCTGTATTGCTATGTATTTCCTTCTTAGAACTGTTTTTGCTTCATCCCAAATATTTTGGATCATTATAGTTTCATTTTCATTTGTCTCCATGTGTTTTATTTTTTTCTTGCTTTGCTTCATTTACCAATTGGTGGTTTAGTATCATATTTTGTGTCCCTGTGTCTGTGCTTTTTCTTCTTGTAATGGATTTGTAGCTTTATACATTGCAGTCAGAAAAGATGCAATTATCTTAACTTTATTGAGGCTTGTTTGGTGACCTAATATGTGATCTATACTAGAGAATGTCCCATGCACACTTAAGAAAAAAATGTATACTCCATTGTTTTTGGATGCAGTGTTCCGTATATATCTGATATGTCCATCTGGTCTAAAGACACTGTTGCCCTATTGATTTTCAGCCTGAGTGATCCATCTATTGTTGTAAATGGGACTTTGAAATCTCCTGCTATTATTGTATTACCACCAATTTATCCCTTTATGTGTGTTGATATTTGCTGTATATGTATTTGAGGGCTTCATTGTTGGGTGAATAGATATTTACAATTGTTATATCTTTTTGCTGTGCTGATCCTGTTATCATCATGTAGTGCCCTTCCTTGTCTTATTACAGTCTTTGTTTTTTAAAGTCTGTTTTGTAATTGAAATACTTCTACCCTTCCTTTCTCTCTGTTTTCATTTACGTGGAATATCTTTTTTCCATCCTTTCACTTTCATTCTGTATATGTCTTTAGGTCTGAGGTGAGTCTCTTGTAGGCAGCTTTGTTTCCATTTTGTTAACTGTTTCTAATTATTTTCTTTTTTTTGCAGTTTTTCTGTTCCTTTCTTCTTCTCTTGGTCTCCTCCTTAGTGATTTGATGGTTTTCTTTAGTGTTATGTTTGGGTTACATTTTTGTGTGTGTGCGCATCATTTTTAGCTTTCTTTGAATTTTTTTAACATTTATTTTTGAGAGCAAGTGAGCACTAGTGTGGGAGGGACGGTGGGGGCGGGGGTGGGGAAGGGGACACAGAATCCAAAGCAGGCTCCAGGCTCTGTGCTGACAGCTCAAACTCACAGACTGCAAGATCATGACCTAAGTCAAAGTTGGCCACCCAACCAACTGAGCCACCCAGGCATCCCTCTTTCTTAGCTTTTTTGACTGTGGTTACCATGAGGTTCATATATACCATCCTATTTTATAGCCATCTATTTCAGTTGGTCATTTCTTAACTTTAAATGCATTCCAGCTAGTTAATCACCTAATATATTACTTGTTCATAGGCTACAACACAGCCTGCTTAATACCTTTCCTTAAATTCCACCTCTATACTACAATATGCTATTTCTGTATAAGTCTAATTACATGAAACAGAAGTTGGTGTTTTGATTTTTTACTTTGCTTTTCTGTTTGGAGTGTCATTGCAACTACTGTATTGTAAATGATGGAAAATAATTACATATGTTAAAAAATATGAAACTTTATAAAGTAAAAAAAATAAAATTTTTAAATAAATAAATTAATTAATTAAAAATAAAAATAAAAAATAAATGCATTCCAAAGCACTATGTTTTACTCCCCTTCTCTGTGTCTGATATTTTTGACATCATACATCTTGTTATATTGTTTATCCCTTAACTAATTATTCTAGATATAGTTGATTTTCTTAATTTCATCTTTTAACCTTCATACCAGCTTTATAAGTGGTTGATCTATCTTTACCAAATGTTTGCCCTTACGAGTGACATTTTTCTGTCATATATTTTCTTATGTTTAGTCATGGCCTTTTTCATCTGCCCAAAGAAGTCCCTTTTATATTTCTTATAAAGCTGATTTAGCAGTGATTTGGTTTGCTGGGATATTCTTTATTTTTCCTTCACTTCTGAATGATAATCTTGCCAAGTAGAGTACTCTTGATTAGAAGTTGTTTTTCCTTTTAGCATGATGAATATATCATGGTACTCTTTTACTCTGCTAAAAAATCAGAGCTCTCTTATGTGGGCTCCCTTATACATAGCTAATTGATCATCTCTAGCTGTTTTCAAAATATTCTCTTTAATTTTTAACACTTTAATTGTACTGCATCTTGACATAGATATCTTTGCGTTTATCTTGTTTGAGGCTCTCTGTGCTTCCTTGGAATGAATGTCTGTTTTCTTCCCCAGGTTAGAGAGCTTTCAACTATTATTTCTTCAAATAATTCTACCACTTCCCTTCCCTTTTCTTTGTCTGGAACCCCTATAAGATGAATTATGCCTATGAATGAAATTCTGAATATTTAGTATGCCTGACGTTGTCTCAGAGGTTCCTTAAACTGTCCTTATTTTTTTTTACATTTATTTATTTTTTAGAGAGAGAGACACAGAGCATGAGTGGGGGAGGGTCAGCGAGAGAGGAAGACACAGAATCTGAAGCAGGCTCCAGGCCCTGAGCTGTCAGCACAGAGCCTGATGCAGGGCTCGAACCCAAAACCATGAGATCATGACCTGAGCTGAAGTCAGCTGGTTAATTGACTGAGCCCCCTAGGCACCCCTTTCCTTATTTTTTTAAAATTCTTTTTCCTCTTCAGTTTGGGCAATTTCTACTAAACAATCTTTCAGCTTGCTAATTACATGCTTCTCTATTGTCTAATCTGTTTTTTCTCTTGAATATATTACTCAGCTCAGTGATATTTTCTTACATTTTCTGTCTCTTTGTTGAAGTTCTCCTTGTGTTCATCTGTTCCTCTGGCTTTGGCAAGCACTTTATGACCACTACTTTGAACTCTTTATTGAGTAGATTGCTTAGCTCCATTCCATGTAGTTCTTCTGAACTTTTGTTCTTTGATTTGGAGCATACTCTTCTGTCTCTCCTTTTTGCCTAACTCTCTGTGTTTGTTTCTTTGTATTAGGTAATTCAGCTTTGTCTCCTAATCTTGAAGGAGTAAACCTCTTTAGGAGGTCCTGTGAAACCCCAAAGCCCAAACACCTCCGGCACTGAATGAAGTGTACCACAGGAATTTCTTATGTGGGCTTCACGTGCTGTCCTGTGTTGGCAGGGCCATGACTTCTGGTCATGTGCTGATGGCCAAGGTTATCATCCTGTTGGCTGTGAGGCCCAGCCAAAGTGCAGGCTTGTATGGGACTCTCAGTGGGATGCACCCCTTGGCGTTAGCAGGAATAAGAGAGAATTCCTAAATGGCATTGGGATTTGCATGTCAGAGTAAAATAGAACAAATGCCTGCCACCAGTGTCTTAATCCCCAGAAAGAGGCTCAGCTGCTTTCTGCCTCTTTTGGCATCCTCTTAAATATGAGTCAGCATTTCTGAGCATGTGGTGGCTCAGTTAAGTATCTGACTTCAGCTCAGGTCATGATCTCATAGTTCGTGAGTTTGAGCGCCACGTGGGCTCCATGCTGACAACATGGAGCCTTTTGGGATATCCTCCCTCTCTCTCTCTCTCTCTCTCTCTCTCTCATTCTCTGTCCCTCCCGGGCTCATGCACATGCTCTCTCAAAATAAGCTATAAAAATACTTTTAAAAGGTAATTAGCAAGCATTTACATATGGTATATGCACTTTTGATCTGGTATTTTTGGACTAGTTTCCACGTTGAGTGAATCTTCATGCAAGTCCTTTAGGAGAAGGTTTTTCTTTCTCTACAGTTATATAATCTTCCTGAATATATTATCCATGAGTTTTTAAAGCCAGGGGTTTCACAGGCTTGTCACTCCTGTGTGGGATCTAAGGGTGCCTGATGTGGAGCTCAAATTTCTTTCTCCTCAGAGAAAATTTCCATACCCTTGAGATCCCTTCTAAGAAGCACCAAGCCTGGGATATGGTTTTTACTGAGCAGAGCTGTACCTCTGTCTCTTCACCCCATCTTGGTGCCATCCTTTGTTGCGGTACTCTGTTTGTTCAATTTGTGCATCCCCTTCAGAGGGATTCACTAGATCTGTACTTATCAATTTCATTGCGTCCATGGGAGACTGTGAGCTCAGGATCTTCCCATACTGCCATTTTGAGCCCTCTCCATAGAATTTTATTTTTGCTATGTTATCTGGGGCTCTGACCACTGGGAAGGTTTCTGACTATTCAGACCCCACCTGAAGCCCCGTGAACACCAGTCTCCTGTTACTTTCCTCCAAGCAAAACAGGATCAAGTAGTGATTTATTGCTAACCCAAGCTAAGGCAGTCTTAGGAGATTTATAAGGCAAAGAATTGGGGAGAAGGCAAAGGAGAGAGAAAGCAGTTGAGCATGGACCTCTCTGCCCTTTGCAGACCCTCTTCCCAACAGAGACCAGTTTAATCTTCCAGAGAAGCTGCTCTCACATTCTGCCACACTGTAGAGTCAATAAGGATTGAATTACATCATTCCCACCTAAAAGTAAAAAAGGAAAGACAAAGAAAAACAAAAGAATCAATTTAACATTTTTCAAGATTTTTTAAATTTCTTGATGAAGTAACAATAAGATATCTTACTTATGGGTTGTACCAACCATTCTTTACACAATAAAGTATCAGAGATATATGTAATGATGCAGTGGGTTCATGTTTATCATGCATCCCTTTTTTAATTTTTTCGTTTATTTTTATTTTTATAGAGAGACTCATTCATGTATCCCTTTTGTAGAGCTAAGGCAGAACAGACTGCAGGGTCAAAGATATATGTAATATTTGATCTCTACTTTCAAGGAACTCATAGCCTGAGGAAAAATCCTATCTGCCAACAAGCTGTGCCCTATGATAAGTATCATGGTGCAGAGTGCAGGGACAAGACAGGATGAAGCTTAATCTGAGATTTTGGTGGAAGGATGTTCAGTGATTTTTCCGATGGAAAGGAATAAGGACAATTCTGGCAATGAAAATTGAATACATAAAAACATGAGGGTTTCATGTAACGTGGCTTATGAGAAATATGTATGAGGCAGTTTGTATGGCCCGAAGCATAAGAGCACAGACTTGGGATCCTGTGGAAATTGGGATCCATCCATCGACTACCAACAGTGACCCTGCAACCATGACTTTCCTTCTCTAAGTTTCTGCTGCTTCTGCAGTAAAATGAGAATTCTATAATAACACCTCTGTCACGGGGTTGTGAGGTTTCATGTACAGAAAGTGCTTAACCTAGTGTCTTGCAGTGCTTAGCAAAGTACTGTTTGGTAAATAACTTAATAGTAGTTTATTATGATGGGGCCTCAGAATATATAGAAATGAGTGATGGATATGAATATCAATTTCTACATGAACAGATCAAAAGTGGCCTTATGCCAGGCTAAAGAAATCACTGTGTTCACAAACCATACTGAAGTATCTTATGTCCTTTTATGTCTTACAATGGAATAGAATTGATTTTTAGTATTTCCCCTGGTATTTTAAAGCAACAGATACCTCAAAGAAAACCAGCCTCAAAGAGAAGCCTGAAAAGAATATGTTTTTTACAATGTTGTAAAATGTATTTACACAAATGATTCAGAGAAAATATATTTGTAAAGTAACCGTGTACTGTAAAGAGACCTCAGGGTAAGTAAACAAGAAAATGATAATATAACCTTCCCCACCCCATTTACCATATGTTATTGTGTGTCTAACATAAAAATCAATAAAAAAAAAAAGAACACATGCAATTTTATAGCCTTCATGTGATAGATTACTGGAGCTGTTTTTAAAATTCAGAACAACACATGACCCAGCGTTTCACTTACTAGATGTCATTTCTTTTACCATTAGAAGAAGTAGTCTCTGTCATTTGAATATGTGACCCTCTTGCTCATGTGACATGTAGTTCACTTTAAAATTTCAAACTCTGGACCTTTGTTAAATTTATGAGAGGTCCTCTCTTCCCTTCTACTTCCTATCGTTTTTGTTTTATTTGTATTTAATCTGTGCCCCTCCCTCACCTTAGGATGCATGAATATTTTTAATGATCATAAATGCATTTAACAAAAGAAATTTTTATGCCAGAAATATATATGAGAATTGCTGACTCTTGAAAGATCTCTAAATATACTAACATAGGTCAGAAATGAGTTTTTTAGTCAGTTTACTCACTAAATGACAAAGTAATTTTCTTTTTCTCAAAAAGGTATACTTGGAGCGGGATATACAGGAATGAGTTGGTAATTGTAATAGAGAATAAAAAGTTATGGGAAGTAGATAACAAAAATACATGAACCAGAAATGACTTTCCTGAGGAAGTGACATCTGCCTTGAAAGATGAAGTATACAGAGTATTTTGGGGACGCCTAGTTGGCTCAGTTGGTTAAGTGTCTGACTTTGGCTCAGGTCATGATTGCACTGCTCATGCATTCAAGCCCCTCATCAAGCTCAGTGTTGACAGCTCAGACCTTGGAGCCTGCTTCAGATTATGTCTCCATCTCCATCTCTCTGTCCCTCCCCGGCTCTCTCTCTCAAATATAAAATAAAACATAAAAAATATTTTTAAAAGACATACCAAGCACTTTCGTTAACCATACAATTCTCCTTGCCCACTTTGAGAGCTAATACTTCTATACCTCGCTCCATTTGGCTCTTGTAATGCCTCTGACCTATAGATTTGTTTTGTCTTTTCCAGAGTTTTATATAATGGAATCACATGGTATATGTGCTTATTTTTCAATTAGCACAATGGTACTCAGATACATTTATTTTGTGGATAGCAGCCAGTTGTGCCTTTTGAATGCCCAGTTGCATTCCATTGTGTGGACTTTCCATAACCTATCCTTTCCCTTCTTAGTGGATATTTGCATACTTTTTAGTTTGGGCTTTTATAAGTAAATGTGCGGTACACATTCATGTACAAGTCTTGTATGGACACAAACATTCTCCTGAATAAACATTTCCTAGGGTATTTCACTTCCCTTGCATTTCTCTTCAGTAAATATCTACTAGTATAATTGCTTTTGAATAAATAACTACTAGTGTAATTGAATTACACTCAAATAAATATATAACCTTATTTATGGTTTTTCATGGGAAAATCTGAAATGAACAGAGAATGATATTCCTTCTACTAAACCATGGGACTGCCTACTTCTGATTGGTTAGGAACTCCAGAGTACACGCAGGTGCGGCCCAGTCACATTCTGTTGTAAGTCAACCTCAATAAACTCTTGGCAATAGAACCCCAGTAATCTAAACATATATTAGTATAGGAACCTGTTATTTTTAGTTGTTGAGGATGAATAATCTTAGCTAATTCTAGAATATTTTCACAAATGTCTCTGAAATTTGGAGTCTGTCCTGAATGTTGATGCTTTCTTTTGCATAAATGAAGACCTTTTACCTTAATTAATTCAAATAAATATTTCTAATATTTTCTAGCCTTTTGGAACACAACGTTTTATCTACTCATACACTCCTATGAGTTTCTGATATATTCATGCCCGTAGATAAATAATAAATTGATAGAATATGTATACATATGTGTGAGGTAAAATAATTTCACACCTTGACAGTCTTGTGAAAATTGGGTATGACTCATATTAAATAAAGAATTAAACTATAATCTCCACATCAACACTAGTTACACATTTTTCATTTTACATTATAGAATCTTCAAGATCCTTAGACTTCCTGAATCCTTGGCCTGAGTTTACTGATAATATATATGCCATCTGTAATCAGAAAAATTACAAAGCAAATCTTTTTGGTTTTACATAATGGTATATTTACATCTGTATTTGTTTCAGTAAATAGAATTTAATAGCATATTCAGCTACTTAATTCACTGTGCAATAATTATACTTTGCCCAATTATGGAATAAGTACTCCAATATACTTATATTAATTTTGAACTAATTAAATAAAAACTCAGTAGAAAGTACAGCCAGATCACAATCAAATAATTTATGCACAAATAACACAGAATTGATGTTATCATTCCTGCCCTAACTTTAATCAAGTTTTCTGTGATAATTACCAGGTAATATGAACTAAGTAATTAGATTTTTTCAGTATCAGTGCATTTTTATATATGATGTCAGATAATACATGACAAAGAGTCTGGACAGTATATTCTTTAATAATAGAGCTAAAATTCTCTGTACTGCATTAGAGCTAAGGTCAAAGTGGTTATTGAGCAGACAACAAGGATGATAAGTCAGTGTCACATATCCAGTTGTGACTGTCTTAGTGTATTTTTTATAGCCTTACTATTTCTATAGGTTATCTTATAAAAAAATCTTTAAAAAATATTTTTCATCTATTAAAGTATCTTTATAAAAATGTTTAGTAAGATTATTTTTATCAATAATTACTGTATTTGACTAGAAAATATTGTACTCACAAATGAGCAATAAGAATCATATGTATTTATTAGAGCCTCTAATCTGAGGATGCTCCAATATATAATAGAATTGTGAGAATTGTACCTAATTATTATAAAAATGGCTTGTCCAACGAGACCTATCAAGCCCTTCTATTTATTATTAGAATTCACTTTTAATGAAATTTTTGGGGCTCTAGAATTAAAAACAAATACTGTCTTATCAACTGCATAAACATTTGTTAGATACAGTGATCAGGAATTCTGTTACCCTATTCCATTCACCCATTCTAAAATTTTTTTAGTGTTTATTTATTATTGAGAGACAGAGGGACAGAGCATGAACATGGGAGGGGCAGAGAGAGGGGGCCACACAGAATCTGAAGCAGGCTCCAGGCTCTGAGCTTATCAGCACAGAGCCGGATGAGGGGCTCGAACACACAAACTGTGAGATCAGGACCTGAGCTGAAGTCAGAGGCTTAACCCACTGAGCCTCCCAGGTGCCTCTCCATTCACCCATTCTAATTACCTGGTTTTGAAAGAAAGAAAATCTTGCTGGCCTTGAGTAAAATAAAATAAAAAGCAACTTACTTTTAGAGTGACATTTCTCCTAAGTAGTTAACTCTCTGATTAAAACTCTCTAAATAAAGGAAATGGGCATTAGGAATTAATGAAAGGTCAATATAGCAAACATTGAAACTACAAAAAATAGAGCAGAGCAAATCCTGCAACTATGGTCATACTGTATTCCAAAAGGTGTCAATTTATTTTTTTACTTTATTTATTTTTTATTTAAGGTTTGCTTATTTTTGAGAAGGAAAGAGGGATACACAGAATCCAAAGCAGGCTCCAGGCTCTAGGCTCTGAGCTGTCAGCACAGAGCCCACTGCAAGGCTCAAACTCATGAACTGAGAGATGATGATCTACCCTGAAGTCAGACACTTAACCCATTGAGCCACCCAGACTCCTCCCGCGGGTGTCAATTTAAAGATTCTCCTCTGGTAATTTCACTCTAACGGAAGTAGCGGTTGACTGAAAACCGTTGTTTTGGGGGTGGCTCCTAGTAGCTGAGAGTGCTGGGTTTTGTTTTGAGGTCTGCCAAAACATCACGTTATGTTTTAACAGTGCAGAAAATTTTTTCAAGAGAGGAGGAGTCACCCAGACTGACAAATAGTTCTAGACACTAAAGCAAGGTAAGACTGAGAGATGCTCATTTGATTTAGTAATCTAGAAATTGCTAATTTCCTTGGCAACTGCAATTTCAGTGGAACTGTTGGTAGGAAGAAGCCAGATTGCAATGGGTTGAGAAGTGAGTGGGAGGTAAGAAAGAATTCATGATGAGTGTAAAAAATTCCTTCAAAGGGTTTTGTTATGAATCAGGACGAAAAAGAAGCTGGAGAGGGTTGGGGGGGACTAAAAGAGAGTTCTTTCATTATTTTTGAAATGTGAGCTTGTTAAAAAGCTAATGGAATAAAAGCAGGAAAAAAAATACATTGAACTAGAAGAGAGAAGTCACTGGAGCATGTTCTCTAAGGCTTGAGCAAGTCTCAGGTAGGAAACATCATTTCCTGTTCTAATGAAACAAACTCAAGTGTTTTTGTGGGTACATTTACTAATTTGGTAGGATGTTGGGGGATTTTCCTGGTGAAGTAGGAGAGAAGTTATCTGTTGAGCTTGAAGTAGGAGATGGGGTGGGCAGGCACTGGCAAAAGCTTGAAAAATTAACTTGACAAGAAGGGGAAGAATTAGGGAAGAACGGTGATTTTATTTTGTTCGGGTGGGAATCCTTGGCAGTGTAATAGCAGAGCCAAAACTGGCATCTCAACAACAACAACGAAAATCAAACCTTAATGAAAGTAAACCTCTAGATCTAACTGTCAACTTGCAAGAAATACGGGAGATCGAGGGACCTATCAAATGACATCAAAAAACGTAATCACAGTTCCATGGTAAATGTGATCCAGGGACTTCAACAAATGAGTGGCATTATAAAAGGGTAAGGGGACACTGTATTGTTAATACAGTTATAAAACATTGAGCACTAATTGGATATTTTTAAATTGTTTCAATAACTAGATCTGAGCTTTTTTATTTTAGAATATAACTGCAAGCACTTACATATTTTGAAATTAACACCATTAACTGGATATTAAATTATTCAGGATTACTGTTATTTAGTTAGTATTGTGGTTAGTATTATACTTCCTTTTTTTGAGAGAGAGGTACAAGAGGGCGAAGAGTGGAGACAGAGTGAAAGAATCTGAAGCAAGCTCCACGCTATCAGCCCAGAGCTTTATGCGGGGCTCAAACCCCCAAACCATGAGATCATGACCTAAGCAGAAATGAAGAGTCAGGCAGTTTGTGAGCCACTCAGTCACCCCAGTCTTGTGCCTACTTTTAAGTGACTTTATTTGAGAGATCTATGTTGATGTATTTATGAACAAAAAGATAAGTCTGAGATTTATTTTCAAATATGTGGGCAAAGTTAAAAGAATTAGAAAAAAGCAAGCATGGCAAAATTTGGGTAATAAATGTTGGTGACTAATGCGGAGCATAATTGCAGGCATCTCTTTAAAAATGTTTTGTTGTGAAGAGGAGTAATGGTGACACAGAAGGAGAGGAAGTGAGACAGAGGGTTTCGTTTGTTGTCAGTGGCACTAAAGCGTGTTTGCACACTGATGAGAGTAATCCAGTGGACAGGAAGAAACTGATGATGTTAGTTAGGAAGAGAGAAGTGATAGGCACAAGTTTGATGAAGTGAGATGGGATGGGACCTAGAAATGAAGCAGGGGAGTTCAAGTTCACCTTCGGTAAAAGCAGGGAGACTGTCCAACAGAGAAGGCGGGGCGCCTGTGAGCAGATGTGCATAGTTCTGACTCAGTGGGAGGAATTCACAGTTTCTAAGTGACTACTTTTCATTTCATAGATCCAATATAAGGCGAGATAATAAGTGAGACAAAGGAAGCAGTAAGTGACTTAGGAGACGTTAGCAAAGAAAAGAGAGATGCAAAATAGTCCTTCAAACCCAGAAAGTATTTTTCAGGCAGATCTTTCTTCTAATGCATTTCAGTAAGAGATTTGTTTACTAACAAGTGTAGGCTGTGATGTCATAAAAGGATCAATACCATTTTTTATCATTTATCATTTTATCTTTTGGTGGAATCGGGATAGTGAACAATTGTCAGTGATAGATTTTGATAAAGCTGCATGAGGATAACGAAATGAAGAAACAGGTTTGAGGGCATTCACCCATGGGGCTCCTCTGCCTCTCCCTTCAATCCGCAAAACTCGGCTTTTCAGACATTACGGTTCCACACGGGTTTTAGTAGAGAATGCTACTGCAGATTCAGTGTCTTTCTTTACTTTATTTGAAGATGTGTGCTTTTATGATCACCGCAACAGAAGGAGAGGAGGGTGATTAAAGGGAATGCATGGATGGCACAATAAGACTTCGTTAGCAGATCTGAAGTGAGGCAGAATTCACGAAGTGCCACATAGCACATACCATGTGAAATAATAATAGATTAACATAGCGTCCTGGTGAAAGTGGGAATGTGAGTCCAATTAGACAGAATTTTTTTTCTAATGTGTCAAAATAATGCAAGTCGCTGTGCTAAATAAATTCATGCTGGTGCACTGCTGTGAAAATTGAATGATTAATAACCTTCAGTATTTTTCCTGCTTAGTTTAAGACCAGGGAGGCTAATGATTAGATATTGTCCAACAATACATTTCTATATGGATGTCACAAATTCCATCTTAATTATCTACTTTTGTGTGTCCTATATTCCCAGACAATGCTTTTGTCCATTATGTTGTTTAATATAATATCTCAGGCCCTAGAGGCTAAAAAAAAAAAGTAGATTTTGATACTATCATCTAAAATGCTTTTTCTGCATTTTAAGTAATAAGATTTAAGCCATTAAATTTTAAATAATAAAATTTAAGCCATTAAAAAAATTCAGCATGCCTGAAATACTCATAAAATTTCAGTCAAAATATATAGAAATATGTATGTTTATTTGTTTCTACTAGGAATGCTTCCTTTGTAATAACTCTGATATAAAAAGTAATTTTAAGGAAAAAAATAAATGAAAAATGCCTTTGCCATGTCAAAAAGGTGGCAGTTTATTATGGCTATTTTTGATTTGAAATTTTAAAAATGAGTTACTTGAGTCTCTCTATTGATTTTACAGTGAGTTTCAGTAAAATAGTGATTCTTTTTGTATCTTTAAACTCAATAAAATGTGAAAAAATAAAGGATAAATACTAACCTTTGAGGTACTTCAACATTTACCTTCCTCATCTGGATACATTTAGTTTTTGAGAAAATTTGCATAACATGACATATAACTTAACTTTATTTTAGTTTTTAATGTGTTTTATTTATTTTAGAGAGAGAGCATGAGTTGGAGAGGGGCAGAGAAAGAGGGAGACACAGAATCTGAAGCAGGCTCCAGGCTTAAAGCTGTCAGCACAGAGCCTGACGCGGGGCTCGAACTCACCCCGATATCATGACCTGAGCCCAAGTCAGACTCTTAACCAAGTGAGTCACTCAGGTGCCTTATATGTAATATAGTTTAAATTTGTAAAAAAATAAAATAAAATAATAAGACTAAAGTTTTATAAAATACTATATGCATATTTCATGTCTGTGTGAAATGAAAATAATGAAATATATTTCACAAATAGAATGTGCATATACAATGTTATTTTCTTATTCCTCACAAGAAAATAATCTGAAAAAAACCGACAAAAACACCACGAATGACCTTTGCTAGTGTCTCTTTCAGGAAAAATGCAGTGCATAAACCAGCATATAGATTAATAGTCTCATCTCATAGTTATTACATGGAAAGTTGGAGTCTTGACATGCCAAATAAATAGTAAAAAGCAAATTGAAGATAAGAGATGGCATTTTATTTTGCATTTTTAATGAAATGATGTAATAAACAGTAGGTAATCACTTAGGCTCTTGAAGGTCGAGGAATTAGAAAGCCCCTGGAGCCAAATCAAGTTCATTCGGAGCACTGGGAGACAGGATGGCTCTTATTTATATCCTGATATAAGATACGCTTCTTTCTTTCATAATTTTAGGTTACAAAATCATTGTATCATATACCAAAAAGGTATGTAAAAGATCAAAATACTTCAAGATCTCCTATGGTACATCCTTTGTATTTAGAAATTCTCATATAAGCTGGCTCCTTCCATAAAAGCAATCCATTTAGGGCTCTGTTCCTATTATAAATATTTAATTTTTGTAAACAAATTTTGTAATCTATCAAAGTTTGGAAATCCACTCACCATGTATTTAATTTCTTCATCTTTTTGCTATTCTCTTTTCTCTGAGATTTGATTATGTGATAGAACTTTAGAACACATTGGCTTTCATCATAACCATAGCAACAAAAATGACATATAAAAAGTGACTAAATAAAATATAGTAAGTGCAGAATAGTTATATATGCAGTCTTATCAGTTTAGTAACTTAGTCTTTGTAACAATTAATGCAAATCCCTGTATTTAATCTAGCAATATTGATGAATGTTGAGCAAAAATTCAGAAAACAAAGTACATGTTTACTTCTAGTTTGGCTTAATTTCCACTTCATTTGTATTTAGTGTTAATTTAACTACTCCCACTGTCTTTCAAGGAAGCTACAAATAGAACATTTTACTGAGTAATAAGAAATTCTTCTTTTTCTGATTGTTATGTAATTCATGGTACCGCTTTCTCAAATCATCTTACAATGTGCTGTAGCTTCAAAGTCAGCATCTATTTGGAGTCCTATTCAATGACTGGTTTCTGAAATAATTAAAAGAATCTTGGGGGCCTGGATGGCTCAGTTAATTGACTACCTGACTCAATTTCCATTCAGGTTATAATCCCAGAATTGTGGGATCAAGCCCCACATCAGATGCCACACTGAGCGCGGAACCTGTTTGAGATTCTCTTATCTCTCTGTCTCTCTCTCTCTCCCTTCTTCCTTCCCTCCCTGTGTCCATCCCTCTCTCTGTCTGCCCCTCTCCTCCACTAGTGTGGTCTCTCTAAAACCAAAATGTATCTTTGGACACCTGGGTGATTCAATCGGTTAAACGTCCAGCTTCAGTCCAGGTCATGATCTCATAGTTCTTGAGTTGAAGCCCCACATGGGGCTCTCTGCTATCAGCACAGAGTCAGCTTCAGATCCTCTCTTCCCACCGCTTCCCCTGCCTCTCTGCCCCTTCCCCACTCATATGCTTTCTCTCTCTCTCTCTCTCTCTCTCTCTCTCTCTCTCTCTCTCTCTCTCTCTCTCTCTCAAAAATAATAAGTTAAAAAATCATTAAAAACAAGAAGTATCTAAATAGACAATTTTTCTTACATGATATGCTGAAGATGATAAACTGAAGATGGGGACAATATTAAAGTAAGGATGTTTTGAAGATTTTTAGAAGTGGGAGAATTTTTTGTCATCCTCATAGTAACATGAAGCATTCATATTTTGTATTAATATTAGGAGATTGGTTATCCTAATGACTTTTCATATAATTTTTTTAATTCAAAAGAAAACCTGAAGATATTACAAAAAAGTCACTAAATTCCAGTGAATATGGTAAAGGAATTTTGACGTGGTAGACCACTAAACAGGAGATGTTAAAAGAAGGTTAGAAATTAACTGTTTATACACCGAGAAGAAATACTGCTGTAGGTTTAGTAGCTATTTAGAGATAGAGTGAAGTCTGGGACACAGACCATGTTACCCTCTCAGTGAAAATCAGCACATCACCACTTTTGTGTGTTTCTATCTGTTGTCTACTTCTGATTTTTTAAGTATTTCTTTTTCAGTTTATTTTACTAAATGTGTAAGTGTGTAAAATCCCGGGAAGAATGAAAAGAACTATGAAAATCACCTGTGATCCCATACTCCTGAGATAATCTTAATAGTTTGGTGCTATTTCTTTCAATCTTTTTATCATGTCAGTAGATATACATCTTCAATGTAAGATTATATTAGATATAAAGTTGCATAACTGATTTAATTTGTGTTTTTAGCTCTTTTTATTATTAAAACACAGTGACATACACTATGTAGTTCATGTGTACAACACTGATCTCACAGTTCTTTACATTAATTAATGCTCAACACTGATAAGTGTTGTCACCATCCAGTGTTGCTACACTATACTGACCATATTGCCCATACTGTATTTTCAGCTCCATAATGCATTAATTTCATAACTGAAAGTTTGTACCTCTTAATTTCATGTACCTCTTTCACCAATTCATACCATCTGGCTCTCCTTTACCATCAGTTCTTTGTATTTAACAGTCTGGGGTTTTTTTAATCAATTATTTGTTGGTTTGTTTTTTTAGATTTCACATATATGTGAAATCACAAGATATTTATCATTCTCTGGCTGACTTATTTCACTTAGTACAGTTATCTTCTAGGTCCATCCATGTTGTTGAAAATGGCAAGATCTCATTCTTTTTTTATTGCTCAGTAATTTTCCATATGGGGGGTGCATGTGCACCTGCATGTGTAGTCACCACTTCTTCATCTACTCACCTATCAGTGGACACACTTGAGTTGCTTCCATATCTTAGCTATTGTAAATTATACTTCAGGAAACATAGAGGTATGTATATCTTTTCAAATTTGTGTTTTTGTTTTCGTTGAGTAAATACGCAGTAGTAGAATCACTATATCATGTGGTATAGGTATTTTTCTTTATAATTTCATGAAAAGATTCCATACTGTTTTTCACAGTGCACCAATTTACATTCTTCCAACATTTCACTAAGGATCTTTTTCTCCCCATCTTTGCCAACACTTGTTATAACTTGTCTATTTTCACAGGTGTAAGGTGATACCTCATTATGATTTTGATTTGCATTTCTCTGATGATGAGTGACAGAGAGTATCTTTCTTGGGTCTATTGATAATCTTTATGTCTTCCTTGGAAAAAATACCTATTCAGATCCTCTGCCCATTTTTAAATCAGATTTTATGTGTGTTGAGCTATATAAGTTTTTCATATATTTTGTTATCAACCCCTTATCAAATATATATGATTTTCAGATACCTTTTCCCACTCAGTAGATTGTCTTTTAATTTTGTTGGTGATTTCCTTTGCTCTTCAAAAGCTTTGGGTGTCTGGGTGACTCAGTTAAGAGTCCGACTCTTGACTCTGGCTCAGGTCACAATTCATGAGATCAAGGCCTGAGTTGGGCTCTGAGCTGGTAGCATGGAGCCTGCCTAGAATTCTTTCTCCCTCTCTCTTTTTCTGCTGCTTCTCCCCCATTGCACATGCTCTCGCCCAAAATAAATATATAAACTTTTAGAAACTTTTTTTTTTTCATATAGTCCCTACGTTTCATTTTTGCTTTTGTTTCCCTTGCTGGAGAAGACCTATCCACAAATACACTGCTAAGGTCAGTGTCTCAGAGATTATTGCCTATTTTTTCTTCTAGGAGATTATGGTTTCAGGTCTCTCATTTAGGTCTTTAATCCATTTTGAGTTTATTTTTATGCTTGATGTAAGAAAGTGAACTATTTTTTTTTGCATGTAGCTCTCCAGATTTCCCAGCACTATTAAAGAAACTGTCTTTTCTCTATTATATGTTCTTGTCTTCTATATCGTAGATGGGTTGACCATATAATAAGGGTTTATCTCTGGACTCTCTATTCTGTTCCAGTGATCTCCGTGTCTCTTTTTTCTGCCAGCACCATAGTGTTTTGATCACTCTATCTTTGTAGTGTATTTTGAAATCTGGGATTATGATAGCTCCAACTTTGTTCTTCTTTCTCAGGGTTTCTTTGGCTATTTGAGGTCTTTTATATTCCCATAAATTTTAGGATAGTTTTAGCTCTATAAAAAGTACTATTGGTGTTTTGATAAGGATTGCATTGAATCTGTAGATTGCTTTAGGTGATATGAATATTTTTAAAATATTAATTCTTCCAGTCCATGATTATAACTTTCCATTTACTTATGTCATCTTTAATTTCTTTTGTCAGTGTCTTAATGGTTTTCAGAGTATGGGTCTTTCACCTCCTTGGTTAAATTTAGCTCTAGATATTTTATTCTAGTTGGTTCAATTGTAAATAGGATTGTTGCTTAATTTCTTTTTGTGCTACTTACTAGTATACAGAAGTGCAAAACATTTATGTATATTAATTTTGTATCCTAACATTTCACTGAATTTATTCTAATCATATTTGATGACGTTTTTAGGGTTTCTATATATATTATGTCATGTGAAAATAATGAGAGTTTTACTTATTTACTGATTTGGATACATTTTCTTTCGTTGTCGATTTCTGCAGTTAGGACTTCCAGTACTATGTTGAATGAAAGTGCTGAGAGTGGACACCCTTGTTTATTTCCTGATATTAGAGAAAAACATTTCAGTTTTTCACCATTACATATAAGGTTTACATATAAGACCTTTTTTATGTTGAAGTATGTTACCTCTAAACCCACTTTCTTAAGAGTTCTTATCAGGAATTGATGTTGTATTTTCTCAAATTCTTTTTTCATATCTATTGAGGTAATCGTATGGTTTTCAACCTTTTTGTTAATGTCATGTGTCACATTAATGGATATGCAAATAGTGAATCACTCTTGTGCCCCTGTAATAAATTCCACTGGACCATGCTGAATAATCCTTTTAATATATTGCTAAATGTGATTTGCTAACATTTTGTTGAGGAATTTGGTATATGTGTTCATCAAAGATATTAGCCCATAGTTCTTTCTCTTCTCTTTATTGTCTTTTTTTAGCTTTGATATCAAGGGAAAGCTGGCCTAAGAGAATGCATTTCGATATTATCCTTCCTCTTTTATTTTCTGAAATAACTTGGGAAGAATAGGCATTAACTCTTCGTTAAGTTTGGTAAAATTCACTGGTAAAACCATTTGGTCCTAGGTTTTGGTGAGTAGTTTTTTGACTACTGATTGAATTTACTTACCAATAATCTGTCTGTTCAATTTTTTTAAATTTCTTACTGATTTGATATAAAGGCTGTTTCTAGAAATTTTTCTATTTTTTCTAGGTTGTCTAATTTGTTGGCATATACTTGTTTATGGTATTGTCTTGTAATTCCTTATATTTCTGTGGTGTCAAATGATAACTCTCCTACTTCATTTGTGATTTTAGTTATTTGAGACTTCTTTATTCTTTTCTCAAGGAGTCTGGCCAAATGTTTGTCCATTTTGTTTCTCATTTCAAAAACACTGTTCTTGATTACATTAATATTTTCTTTCTTTCCTTTTCCTTTTTTTTTTTAGTCTACATATTATCTCGTTTCACCCTAATCTTTAATATCTCCTCCCTTCTAGAAACTTCAGTCTTTGGTTATTCGTCTAGTTTCTTTACATGTATAGTTAGATTGTATATTTGAGATTTCTCTTATTTCTTGAGGTAGGCCTATATTGCTATAAACTTCCATCTTAAAACTTTTTTTGCTGCATCCCAATAATTTTTGACTGCTGTGTGTGTGTGTGTGTGTGTGTGTATTTATTTATTTATGAGAGCGCACATGTGTGGGAGAGTAGGGGAGGAGCAGACAGAGAGTGAGAATCCCAAACAGTCTCAAAAAGAATGTGTATTCTATTGTTTTTGATGGAATGTTCTTTGTATATCCATTACTTTCATCTGGTTTAGTGTGTTATTCAAAGCCATTGTTTCCTTGTTGATTTTTTGGTCTAAATGATCTATCTATTGATCTAAGTAAAATGGTAAAGTCCCCTTTTATTATTGTTTTATTGTCAATTTTTCCCTTGATGTCTTACTTGCTCTATAGGTATTTTGGTGCTCCTGTCTTGGTTGCAAAGATATTTATAAGTGTGACAATACTCTCGTTGGATTGATGTCTTTATCATTATCTAATACCTTTCTTTGACTCTTGCTATAGTCTTTGTCTTATGGGGTGTTTCTTTTTTTTTTTTTTATGTAAGTCTTGCTACCTTTGCTTTTTTTTTTTTTCTTTTTGACTCCACTTGTGTGGAGTATCATCTTTTATCCCTTCACTTTCAGGCTGTGTGTGTCATTAGGTGTGAAGTAAGTCTTTTGTAGGCATCCAATAGATGACTCTTGCTTATTATTTTTAGTTGTTTGTTTTTTGATGGGGTGTGTATTTTTGTTTTGCCTTTTATATATCCATCAGTCACCTTATTTTTTGACTGGGGTATTTAGTCCATTTACACTTAAAGTAATTATTGATAAGTGTGTATTTCCATTTTGTTAGTTACTTTCTGGTGTTTTTGAAGATTTTCTTGTTCCTTTGTTCTCTTCCTTGGTGGTTTGATGGCTTTCCTTCATTCAATGCCTGACCCTTTCCTCTTTATTTTT
The DNA here is from genome assembly GCF_006229205.1 of Suricata suricatta. Lineage (NCBI taxonomy): Eukaryota > Metazoa > Chordata > Mammalia > Carnivora > Herpestidae > Suricata > Suricata suricatta. The sequence goes on along the minus strand of NC_043701.1, from coordinate 69,929,951 downwards.
TGTGTATCTCTTAGTGTTTTTATTTATAGTTTATTGTCAAGTTGATTTTCATATAACACCCACTGCTCATCCCAACAAGTGCCCTCCTCCATGACCATCACCAATTTTCCCCTCTCCCCCATCCCCATCAACCCTAAGTTTGTTCTCGGTATTTAAGAGTCTCTTTGCCTCCCTCCCTCTCCTTAACTATTTCTCCTCCCTTCCCCATTTCCATGGTCCTCTATTAAGTTTCTCTTGTTCCACATATGAGTGAAAACATATGGTATCTGTCCTTCTCTGCCTGGCTTATTTCACTTGGCATAACACCCTCGAGTTCCATCCACTTTGCTACACATGGCCAGATTTCATTCTTTCTCATTGTCATGTAGTACTCCATTGTATAGATAAACCACATCTTCTTTATACATTCATCAGTTGATGGACATTTAGACTTTTTCCATGATTTGGCTATTGTTGAAAGTGCTGCTTTGAACATTAGAGTACATGTGCCCCTATACATCAGCACTTCTGTAATGCTTGGGTAAATCCCTAGCAGTGCTATTGCTGGGTCCTAGGGGAGTTCTATTGTTAATTTATGAGAAACCTCCACATTGTTTTCCATAGCGGCTTCACCTGTTTACATTCCTACCAACAGTGTGGGAGGGTGCCCATTTCTCCACATCCTTGCCAGCATCTTTAGTCTCCTGATTTGTTCATTTTAGCCACTCTGACTGGCATGAGGTGGTATCTCAGTGTGGTTTTGATTTGCATTTCCCTGAGGATGAGTGATGTTGAACAATGTTTCATGTGTCTGTTGGCCATCTGGATGTCCTCTTTGGAGAAGTGTTTACTTATATCTTCTGCCCATCTCTTCACTGGATTGTTTGTTTTTCAGGTGTGGAGTTTGGTGAGTTCCTTATAGATTTAGGATACTAGCCCTTTATCTGATATGTCATTTGCAACTATCTTTTCCCATTGCTATGGGTTGGAAAATATATCAGTTTCCTATTAGTTTTCTTGATTGTTTCCTTTGCAGTGCAGAAGCTTTTTATCTTGATGAGGTCCAATAGTTCATTTTTGCTCTTGATTCCCTTGCCTTTGAGGATGTGTCAAATAGGAAATTGCTGCAGTTGAGGTCAAGAAGGCTGTTTCTTGCTTTCTCCTCTAGGGTTTTGATGGTTTCCTGTCTCACACTCAGGTCCTTCATCCATTTTGAATCTATTTTTGTGTCTGGTGTAAAAAAGTGGTCTTGCTTTATTCTTTGCATGTTGCTGTCCAGTTATCCCAGCACCACCTGTTAAAGAGGCTGTCTTATTTCCATCAGATCCTCTTTCCTGATTTGTCAAAGATTAATTGGCCATCCATTTGTGGGTCCAATGCTGGGACCCTATTCTATTCCATTGGTCTATGTGTCTGATTTTGTGCCAATACCATACTGTCTTGATGATTAAAGCTTTGTAGTAGATGCTAAAGTCTGGGATTGTGATGCCTCCCATTTTTGTTTCCTTCTTCAATATTACTTTGACTATTCAAAGTCTTTTGTGGTTCCATAAGAAATTTAGGATTCTTTGTTTTGGCTTTGAGAAGAATGCTGGTGCAATTTTAATTGGAATTACACTGAATTCATAGATTTCTTTGGGTAGTATTGACATTTAAAAAATATTTATTCTTATCCATGAGCATGGAATGTTTTTCCATTTCTTTGTGTCTTCTTCATTTTCCTTCATAAGTTTTCTATAGTTTTCATCATATAGGTCTTTTAAATCCTTGGTTAGGTTTACTCCTAGGATTTTATGGTTTTTGTGCAATTGTGAATGGGATCAGTTTTGCGATTTTTCTTTCTGTAGCTTCATTATTGGTGTATAAAAATGCAGTTGATTTCTGTACATTGATTTTGTACTCTGTGACTTTGCTAAATTCATGAATCAGTTCTAGTAAACTTCTGGTGGAATCTGCCAGGTTATACATGTAGAGTATCATGTCATCTGTGAAAAGTGAAAGTTTGACTTCATCTTTGCCAATTCTGATGCCTCTTATTTCCTTTTGTTGTCTGATTGCTGATGCTAGGACTTCCAGCACTATGCTAAACAACAGTGGTGAGTGTGGACATTTGTCATGTTCCTCATCTCGGGGGAAAGCTCTCAGTTTTCTCCCATGGAGGATGATATTGGCTGTGGGCTTTTCATAAATGGCTTTTAGATGTTTAAGTAAGTTGCTTCTGTCCCGACATTCTGGAGGGTTTTTATTAAGATAGGATGCTGTATCTTGTCAAATGCTTTTTCTGCATCTATTGACAAGATCATATGGTTTTTATCTTTTCTTTTATTAATGTGATGTATCACATCGATTTATGCATATTGAGCCAGCTCCATAACCCAGGAATGAATCCCAATTGAGCATGGTGGATAATTCTTTTTATGTTGAATTTGATTTGCTACTATCCTGTTGAGAGTTTTTGCATCCATATTCAGGAGGGATATTGGCCTGTAGTTCTCTTTTTTTGCTGGGTCTGTCTTGTTTGGGAATCAACATGATGCTGACTTTGTAGAAGTCAAGAAGTTTTCCTTTCATTTCTATTTTTTGGAATAGCTTTAGAAGAATGGGTATTAACTCTGCTTTAAATGTCTGGTAGAATCACCCAGGGAAGCCACCTGGCCCAGCACTCTTAGTTGTTGGGAGATTTTGATAACCAATTCAATGTTTTCACTGGTTATGGGTCTGTTCAGATTTTCTATCTCTTCCTGTTTGAATTTTGGTAGTGAATGTGTGTTTAGGAATTTGTCCATTTCTTCTAAGTTGTCTAGTTTGTTGGCATATAATTTTTCATAGTATTCATTGATGATTGCTTGTATTTCTGAGGGATCAGTTGTAATAGATCAATTTTCTTCATTTGTGATTTTGTCTATTGGGTGCTCTCTCTTTTCTTTTTGAGAAGTCTGGCTAGAGGTTTATCAATTTTGTTTAATTAAAAAAAAACTCTTAATTTCATTGATCCATTCAACTGGGTTTTTTTTAGTTTGATTCTCTATGTTTATTTATGCCCTGATCTTTATTATTTCTCTTCTTCTGCTCGGTTTTGTGTATTCTTGCTTCTCTGCTTCTAGTTCCTTTAGGTGCGCTGTTAGATTTAGTGTTTGTGGTTTTTCTAGATTCTTGAAATAGGCCTGGATTGCAATGTACTTTCTTCTTAGGACTGCCTTTGCTACATCTCAAAGAGTTTGGATTGTTGTATTTTCATTTTCATTTGTTTCCATATATTTTTCAATATCTTTTCTAATTGCCTGGTTGGCCCATTCATTCATTAGTAGGGTGTTTTTGGAGGTTTTCCAGGCTTTTTCCTGTGGTTGATTTCAAGTTTCATAGCATTGTGATCTGAAAGTGTGCATGGTATGATCTCAATTCATTTATATTTATGGAGGACTGCTTTATGACCCAGTATGTGATCTGTCTTGGAGAATGTGCCATTTGCACTAGAGAAGAAAGTGAATTCCATAGCTTAGGATGTAGAGTTCTAAATATATCTGCTCCAATGTGTCGTTCAGGTCCTTTGTTTCTTTAGTTATTTTCTGTCTAGTTGATCTATCCATTGTTATAAGTGGAGTATTATAGTCCCCTACAGTTAACACATTCTTACCCATAAGATTGCTTATGTTTGTGGTTAATTGTTTTATGTATTTGGGTGCTCCTGAATTCGCTGTGTAGATGTTTATAATTGTTAGCTTTCTTGATGGATAGACCCTGTAATTATTATATAATGCCCTTTTTTATCTTTTGTTACTGCCTTTACTTTAAAGTCCAGTTTGTCTGATATAAATATGGCTACTCCAGCTTTCTTTTGACTTCCAGTCGCATGATAGATATTTCTCCATCCCCTCACTTTCAATCTGAAAGTGTCCTCGGGTCTAAAATGAGTCTCTTGCAGACAGCAAATAGATGAATCTTATTTTTTTAACCATTCTGATACCTTGTGTCTTTTGATTGGAGTGTTTAGCCCATTTCATGTTCAATAATAACCATTCAATGTTATTATTGAAAAATATGGGTTTAGAGTCATTGTGTTCTCTATAGAGTTCATGCTTGTAGTGGTGTCTCTGGTACCTTGTGTTCCTTGTCAACATCTCCCTCATAGAGTCCCCCTTAGGATTTCTTGTAGGGCTGGTTTAGTGGGGATGAATTACTTCAATTTTTTTTTGTTTGGGAAACACCTTTATATCTCCTTCTATTCTGAATGACAGGCTTACTGGATAAAGGATTCTTGGCTGCATATTTTTACTGTTCATCACATTGAAGATTTCCTGCCATTCCTTTCTGGCCTGCTAAATTTTAGTAGATAGGTCTGTTACTGCCCTGATGTGTCTCTCTTGTATGTTAGGGTCATTTAATTCCCTAGCTGCTTTAAAAATTTCAATCTTTATCCTTATATTTTGCCAGTTTCACAATGATATGTAATGCTGAAGATTGATTCAAGATACGTCTGAGGGGAGTTCTCTGTGCCTCTTGGATTTCAATGTCTATTTCCTTCCCCAGATTGGGGAAGTTCTCAGCTATAATTTGAGTAAGCACCCCTTCAGGACCTTTTTCTCTTCTTCTTCTTCTGGAGTTCCTATGATATGCATATTGTTTCATTTGGTTGTATCACTCAGGTCTCAAATTCTCCTTTCATGCTCCTGGATCAATTTCTCTCTCTCTTTCTTGGCTTCTTTTTCTACAGTTGTGTCTTCTAGTTTACCTATTCTCTTCTATAGCATTTGTAGCATTTTTTAACTCATCACAGCTATTTTTAAGGTCCCTAGTCTTTGTATCAGTAGTTTCTCTAATGTCTTCCATGCCTTTTTCAAGCCTAGCAATTAATTTTATGACAATTATTCTAAATTCTTGCTCCATTATATTGTTTATATCTGTTTTGTGCAGTTCTGTAGCTGTGACTTCTTCCTGGAATTTCTTTAGAAGAGAGTTCTTCCATTTTGTCATTTTGGCTAGCTTTCTGTCTCTTGACAGTTTTAAAAGCTTGCTATGAACTCTGCACCTGTGAGTGCTGCTATATTAAAGGAGATTCATTGACTGTCCAGGGCCTGTTTATTCAGGAAGTATTCTTTTAATGTTGTCTGTTGGTTTTTCTTGACGTACATTTGGTTATTTTATTTCCCTACTCATAGTGATATTTGGGACTCTCCACCATATGTACTTTGGGTTGTTTCTTGAGGTATCCCTGTGTGGCAAGTCCCCAGCATGTCCTTAATTTATGCTCACATGATCAGCTCTGTTGTTTCCTTTGTCATGGGTACCGCCTTCTCACAGTTTCAATTAAGATCTCTCCACACAATGATCATCAAAAAAGATGTTCCTGGAAATTCATTCAACAAAGACTGTTAATACCTCAGCCCAGGGATTGGGAAATAAGGAATATAGACTCTCAGTAATGGAAGCACCCCAGTGAATGCATTCATGCACCTGGGCAATATCTGCTCCTCCCATGGTGTGTCCTCAGGAGACCTGGTTCCTGTCCCTGTGGGCTTGGGCCCACCTCCTCCCGAATCCTCCACAGTGGGTCCTGAGGAGGCAGGGCTCCTGCCAGCATTGACGTGGTCACACATCCTCCAGAAGCTTTCACGGGGGGTCCTGAGGAGACCTGGTTCCTGTCTCCATGGCTGAGGCCCCACCTCCTCCTGTATCCCCCATAGCTGGTCCTCCATCCATTGATAAATGAATGGATAAAGAAAATGTGGCCTGGTATGGAGAAGAATATTTCTGGTGACCAAAAAGAATGAAATCTTGCCATTTGTAACAACCTGGGTGGAACTAAAATATATTATGCTAAGTGAAATAAATCAGTCAGAGGAAGACATATCATATGACTTAACTCAAATGTGGAATTTAAGAAACAGAAGAGCTGAACATAGAGGAAGGGAAGGAAAAATAAGATAAAAACAGAGAGGGAGGCAAACCATAAAATATAGAGAACAAATAAAGATTGCTGGAGGGGAAGTGGGCAAGTGGATGGGCTAAATGTGTGATGAGCATTAAGGATGACTCAGTGCTGGGATGAGCACTGAGTGTTATATGTAAGTAATCACTAAATTCTACTCCTTAATCCACTGCTACACTATATGTTGATTCACTTGGATTTAAATAAATGAAAATAAAAAAACAAAAATACATTTAACAAAACCAATAATAAAACTGATATTATATGTCCAAACACAGTATCAGCAATTTGTTGAATGATAAGCTATTGCATTTTTGTAGCTTAAAAGTAACAAATATCAGCATCTGTACAATTCAAACTAGTTTGTGTGTGTGAGAGAGATTTTTCAAAACACCTCACCCAAGTTCTTCCAAAATGTTTGTGTTATGAAAGACAAGAAAAGAGTTGGAAACATATTGATTAAAGTGAACAAAAGTGATATAACAAATCCTTGAAATGTGAAATCTTTAATTGGATTCTGGCTTTTCTAAAAAACTAAACTGGAAAAATTTGAAGATTAAACATATACCAAATAAATTATATCAAAGTTAAATTTCTTGAATCAAGTAATCATAACTGTGGTAAAAAAAAAAAAAAAGAGAGAGAGAGAGTAGAGAGAGAACAATGCAATTCATAAAACACGTTTGCCAAAGTGCCAAGATAGGATCTTTATCATCATGATTTCTGAAAATTATTTTCACTGTATAAATGAGAGAGAGAGAGACCATTTATTAAGAAAGAGCAAACATGTGGCATTGACTTAGAATTGAGTGATAGACGTTGAAAGAGCCTCAAGGAGATTGTTAATAAGGGTATAAAAGTATTAGTTCAAGATAGAAAAGATCCTAGTTGGAAAGCAAAGTTTGGTAAAACTGGCCCCTGCAATAAAAATTTTAAAAATGAAATAAGCAAAAATCATAGCCAATGAGTTTGTCTTCTCGCTGGGAAAATTTTCAGGAATAATAAAAAGTACCAACTGGTTTATTTTAGTTGCTTGTTATAGATTGGATACTATGTCCCCAAAAAGATTTTTTAAAGCACTAACTCCCACTCCCTGTTATTTGCAAGTAGTGTTTACAAATGTGATCAAGTTGAGATGAGGTTATTAGGTTGGATCCTAATCCCATGTGATTGGTGTCCTTGGAAGGAGAAGAGATGTAAACACTTCGACACCCCAAGAAATGCCATGCTATGATTGAGGCAAAGATTGAAGTGATGTGTCTCTAGCCCCAGAAATTTTTGGTAGCAAAGGGAAAACAATGAAACACAATATACCCTGGAATCATCAGAAAGAACATAGTCCTACCAACATTTGATTTTGAACTTGTAAACTCCAGAAATGTGAGGGAATAAATTTCTGTTGTTTAAATCATCCAGTTTGTGGCAATTTGCTATGGCAATTCTAGGAAACTAGAATATATTATATATGTAATATATATAAATATATATATGTGTGTGTAAATGATACATGATAAATACACGTATGTCAAAAAGAAAGAGATGAACTAACAAAGGGTCTATTTTGCATATTTTTGATAAATTGTAAAATAAAGGAGCTAGGACCTTGCAGATTTAAAAATAAAATGGTTTCATATTACCAGCCTTTCCCCAAACAAAATACACAAAATAAGTAATGACTTCAGGGCAAAGATCAATCCTTTGTGTCTTTGTATGACTTTTTGTTTCTGCAGTGAGAAGGATCTAACTGAGCATTTCAGTTCAGCAAAAAACTTTATAAGCTCTGAAGAAGTTGCCTTGTAGTCCCTTTCCAAGACTGCTATGTGCCTCAGGGCCACTGTCTCATAAATGCTTCACACTGGGTACAAATAGAGAATGGCCTTTCTGAAGAGACTGTGGGTATGACTTTTAGATAACAGAGTGAATCCCATAATGATTCATAGAAAACAAAGAGAAACAGTAGAAAGTGAAAAGGGGCCTCTGGTCCCTGAATCTTCCAAAGGCAGGTAGAAAGCCCAGAAATCTCTTCAGCTGCAAATACTGTTTTTGCTTAATTTATTTGTTTTATTTTAAATAGAGTGTGAGTGGGGGAGATGGGAAGAGGAAGATAGAGAATCATAAGTAGGATCCATAGCCTGTGTGGAGGATGATTCAGGGCTCAGTCTGACACCCCTGAGAAAATGACCTGAGCTGAAATTAAGAGTTAGACACTCAACCAACTGAGCCACCCAGGTGCCCCTACAGGCTGGTATTTTTGTTACTTGTTTTTGTTTCACCAAAATGGCAGGATGACTCAGCCAATAGAACCCATGCCCTCAAGAACTTCAGAGAATCATTACCAGAGGAGAAGACTAGACCCTAATCAATTAAGACAAGTGCTCAGCTAGATTTCAGAATTGCTTGGACCAGTTACTAATGTGACTTTGTTTCTCATTCTTGCCTCCATTTCAGTGGGAGTGTCTATTGTGGTTATTGTGTCATGGCTTCACTCTTTCATACTGGGCCTGGACATCGCATAACTTGGCTGTTTATAGGCCTTCAAGTTGAAAGCCACCATACTCTGTGAACATCAGCCCAGTAGCTTCACCTGTATCTGGACGGGATTTAGATGATAAGGTTCTAGAATGATGCTGTAATAGGAGACTGGGTTCTTGGGAAGGAGAAAGAGACTATATATTTTGTATAGGAGAGAGATATAAATAATTTGTGGATAGAAGATGGACTCTGTCAGACTAAGGATGGCCACAAATTTTTTGATGCTCGTTTCAGTAAAATGTGTGGTTCATGTACCCCTGCCTTGAATCTGAGCAGACATATGCTCTGGCCTATAGACTGTGGTAGAAGTGGTGCTGTGCTAGCATCTGGGTTCAAGCATTAAGAGCCTAGAAGAGTCTACTTCCTGTGGATACTCATTATGCTCTACAAAGCCCAAGCCATGTACAGAGAAGTTTTTAAATATAGATTTTATTGTCCAGCTGCAGTAAGGCCAACAGATCAGAAAACAACTTCCATTGTAAAGATAGTTTGTTGTTCATAATTCTCAAGAGAAGAGGATGCACCACACCATACAGGCCTGCTCAGAGAATCCTCTGGGTGGTTCAGGAAGCAGAAGGAATGAGGGGACAGTAGGTGGCAACAGTCTTCATTATGGTCTCCATAGAAAAGGCAAGGCCAAGTAAGCAGTTTTGGGATTGGCTAGCGTGAACAATTTCAGCAAGCTTTCCAACCTAGGATCTGTCTTCACTGATCTGGTACCTAGTGCTGTGATAATTTGGCCAGAGGAATATTGCTTCTTAGAGAATAAAAGCCAGATAGAAGAGGTAGTAAAAGAAATGTGAACTGTTGATTGGTTAGTTTACATGCAAAAATCATGCTTCCCTGACAAGTCATTTGTTATCTCTAATCATTGGCTATGGCAAAGGGTGCCAGTGACTCCCTGGTCTATAAGGGCTCACATGCCCGAAATACAGAAAATTTAAAAAATGTAGTTAACACAGGAGGTCACTGGCCAAAGGATGATTGTCACATGAGTGGGTCACATAGAATGTTCAGTTCACTGACACCTTCAACAGACTTGTGCCACAATGGAATCTACCGCACATCTAAGACCACAGGCAAAACCACTACCCAGCAGAGCCCAGTCAACCTACAGAACCGTGAAAGATAATCAATTGTGTTTCAAGCTATTAAGCTTGGGGGTACACAAATCCTAGCAAAAGATAAGTAAAACTGTGTATCTGGATATATGTGTATTTACACACACACACACACACGGGAAGAGAGAGCAAATGAGAAAACTATTTAAAGTTGGTCAGTAAGGTGGGTAAAATATTTAGGAGTGTTCTTTGTACATTTTTTCAGTATTTCTGTGAATTTAAATTTTTTAAACTAAAATTGTAAGAAACAACAGAAATACAGAAAAAACCTCTGGTGTGCAATATGGTCATGAATTCAAACTGTATTATGAAGGCCAGAAGAAAGAACTAATAAGGCTTTTTGTTAGGTTGGTGATTATATAAGGAGAAAAGTCTCCTCATCATGGATAAAGTGACCAAACTTATCACTAAACTATAAAAAGAGAGAAAAGTTCTGTAAATAAAAGAAATGTGAAAATACAGCCAGCTCTAAAAATACTCTCACATTAGGCTACTGCCAGAGATCTGAAAATTATTGTTACCTCTCAGCGACTCCCTGAGGGGGAAAAAAAGGAGTGTTTCTACATTCTGATAATTGCAAAATAAAAATGCTTCTAGGTTTAAAAACACATCTTTATTGGCTTACATAAATGATAACTCTAGAAATTGGTGAAGCGTCATAGGACACTGAGCATAATTTTTTACATATATTAACAGGGATAAGGTTTTGGCTGTTTATTCTCTTTCTCAGTGCCATCTTTATCCTAAACCTGATTCCAGCATGACACCCAATATATCCAAAGGCTATCTGCATTCTCAGCCCTTCAGGAAAGAGCAAATGTCTTTAAAAATCTGAGATTCACTGAGAACAAATGCTCAGTATGCTTACAAGGCCCCAGGCCATTGTTACATCCAGAAGATAGAATGTGATGATCAGCCCTGACTTGGTTATATGGTTTGCTCCACAAGTCAGGAGTGATATGAGCATATCTGATACTACCTACAGGGAACATCGATGTGCTGGGAATTTAGAAAGTAAAAGAGATGTTCCATGGGCAACAAACCAGTAACCACTGCAGCATATATTTTCTCTCTGGTTCTCATAAATTTCTTTTTGTACATTGCCTCATTTTTTTCTTACATTGCAAAGTGACCACTCACTACCATTTCTGAGGACTGAATACTTCCTTTTAAGAGGATAGCTGGGATTACATTGGACACTTGTTGTCCCAAGGCGAGTTTGTAGGAAAGGAATACTGCCTGCCTTGCTCTGAGTCCTATGACCGAACAAATGTGGCCGTGGCTTTGAGTCACTTCCAATAAGCAGGAAGCACAATTTGGCTTGTGGTTTGTGGATGTCATTAAAAAAGGTTTGTGGGAGGGTTGTGTAGTCAACCACAAGTTGTCTACTCCAAGTTTCACAATAGAGGAGGTATTATTGGCTATTGGCTTAAGATACTGTGATAGGCTCCATCCTGATTGCCAGTGATCCCTCATCCTGGTACCAACATCACAGTCTAGTCCATGTAAGTAGTGATCAGTGATGGAATGACATCTAAATCTAGAGAATAAAATACATCAGAGCCCCAGCGCTGCTCTCTTGGATTGCCCACTGTAGGAGAAGCCAGGAACCATGTGATCAGAACACTCAAGCAGCCCCAAAGACAGGTTTACATGGAGGAAAACAGGCCTTTCTCCTACTGCCAGGCTCATCTTGGTAGCAGTGAGGCTTAGCAACGTTGGAAACAAAACCTTCTGCCCTATAGAAGACTTCAGATGACCACACTTTCAACCAACAACTTGATGACAGTATCATGAGAGACTCTGAGACAGAACTGCCTAGGCTTTTCTGAATTCTTGACTCAAAGAAACTGAGAGAGGGGATGAAGTGATTGTCACCAAAAGCCACTAAATGTTGAGGTGCTTGGTTATGCAGCAATATTTGGCTGATATGGTTTTATAGACACTATTTTGTTAAAAAAAAAAAACCCACCATAGTGCTAGATGTGGGTGTGGGTGTTTTTTGTCCTGAATTAGGTATATTAAGTATTGTATTTTATTAAGTGTTCTTTTAGCATCAAAAAAAGCTATTTGGTATTTTAGATAAATATTGATAAATACAGATGTGTCTTGCACTTTTAATAATAATTAGCTAGGATATACATAGTGTATCGTATCTATATAGTATGTATAGTTTAATTATCTCCTGCAACAGGATCAAGTAGATCATTAAGGAAAACACTGAGGCTTAAAGAAGTTAGGTAACCCATCCAAGTTCACCCACCTGGTCAGTGGTAGCCCAAGGATTCAAGGCCCCATTATTTTATCTCAATGCCCATTCATTTAACTATTATATTTTATATTGAACTTCTACTCCTACTCTTAATCCTAATTGCTCATGATTTACTATGGAATTTAGAATCATAATATTTGATTTAGTATTTTGCATTACATTCACAGAAATGATTGCTCTCTGTCTCATATATACTATATTTTGGCACTTGGGTATCAGATTGATGATAGCTTCATAAACCAAATTGAAATGTTAGTCCTCTCAGTCTAGATTCTGCACTAGTTAATAATGTGAAGATCATGTATTCCCATAAAGTATGAAATAATACATTTTGAAGTGTGACCATTTGACCACTTACCTGGTTTCAGAATAATTTTGAGAATATTTGTAAGCCAATATATTTTTTTCTTTTTAATTTTTGTTTTGTTTTGGAATAATCACAAATTTACAGAAGAGTGAGTTTTTAAATGAATGATTTGAAACTTAGTTTCCCAAACCGATAGTATACCACTCTCAAATAACTTATTATGTAATTCCTACAAACAGGGAGTTTCCCTCTATACAACAATAATATATTTATAAGGACCAGGAAATTAATGCTAATACATTTTTCCATCTAATGCTTAGATCTCATTAAAGTTTCACTACTTGTTCATAAAATGTTTTTACTGCAAAATGATTCAGTTTGTAATTATTGTAATCAGCTAATACATTTTTCCATCTAATTCTTAGATCTCATTAAAGTTTCACTACTTTTTCATAAAATGTTTTTACTGCAAAATGATTCAGTTTGTAATTATTGACTGTTCTTAGTTTTCATATTTCTTTGGTCTTGTCAGTCTGGAGAATTCCTCTGTACTTGATTTTGGTGACCTTGGCATTGCTATTGTTTGTAATAACCTGTAGAATGATTCTTCATGTTGATTTTCCTGGTGTTTCTTCATGATTAGGTTTAGAGTTTGTCTTTGGAAGGAATGTGACAGAAGTGGCCCCATCCTCCTCTTTGCATCTTCAGGTGATATGATTTCAACTTTTTCCATCACTCTTGATGGTTCACTTTGACACTTGACTAAGATGCTGTCTCCTGGGAGTGCCCACTATAAGGTTACTATTTTAATTTTGAAATTAGTATCTACTTTGTGTGGAGGTGGTTTGAGGCCATTTAAGTATAGCCTTCATCATATTTTCAATTTATTTTTTATTTTTTTTAATTGGGATGGATTCATGGTTTCTCTCCCCTTTTTAATATAGTTTATTGTCTAGTTGGTTTCCATATAACACCCAGTGTTCATCCCAACAAGTGCCCTCCTCCACGCCCATCACCCATTTTCCCCTCATGGTTTCTCATTTTATTCAATGGGCTATAACCCATAACTATCATTATTGGGTTGTTTACATTATTTCTGATGTAACCAATGGGAGCCCTTTCTCCTGTCCCATCATTCTATGAGCATTGCCTTTTCTCTGGCACAGGTGCTCCAGATTCATCTTATAATTTCCTTGCTGAAAGTATGACGTTAGCACTTCTTCCAAGGCTCTGCTTGTGTCTAGTAGAAATGGTTTTGAGAAGCCAAGATCTGGGCTGTAGGTTGACTTAGGTTATTAAAGTGTCACTGATTACAGGTAGTGAACAGAGCTTGAGAGTATATGTGTGTATATACGCACATGTGCAGATACACACATACATACACACTGTACTTACTGCTTTATCTATCTATACACAGGCTACTTTCAATTCACACAAATACATTCAGTTCCAATTCAACACCGTGGGGTTCATTTGTAGTTTTCTTCCTTTCCATGTTTCTAACTCCCTTCTATAATACTGAGGAATCTGGCTCCCACAATGCTTAACATATTTACTTATTTGATCAACACTCTGTCTATAATCATTTCCAAAATTTCTCTGCATTCACATCTCTTCTTGTATCTAACTCTTCATAGTGGCCTTCCTTTTCACTAGAATGAATGTCCCTCTCAACCCATTTGAACCCAGTATATAATTCCCCTCCTCACCCACTTTGAGCTCTGACATCCCACCCTATATTAGGCCACTTTTCCAAGGTGGATGCTGTCTTTATTTTGCTCAGGTTCTGATGCTCCATTTCAGGCCAAAGTCCCATGAAGGACTATCCTTCATTTCTTACCAGTCCTACAACTGCTTGGTTGACCTCCCACTTTGGGCAATTCCCGTCTCACCCTACTGTAGACACCTGCTTTTCTATTCCACACTAATGGCTAAGGCACAAAGTTATTTGGGAAAAGAAGGGAGTGAAAAAGAAAGGAAAGGACTGGATAAGTTTGTTTTGTTTTTTTTTTAGTAACTGCTTTCAGTTTTTTCTGCTATTAGTCTTTTTCTTATGTTTTAATTCTTGAGCTTATTTAAATGTATATTTTTTATCTAGGTTTAGTCATTTGCAAAATTTCAAAGCACAGTATAAAAAGCAAAAAGGTTTTAATCATATAATCCATCAATTTCACAGTTCTGGACATTCTGTGAAAGAAGCATTAACTGGCAATCCTTCAAGATGCTTCTAAATGCATTGTGAGACTTTTTTTTCCTGGACTATCTTTTCAAGAATATTTACATAGCAAGCAGCCCTAGAAGATAGAAACTTTGTCTCCTAACAGTGCAGAGCACAGATTATTTTACCACCTACCATAATAAAGATGTCTGCACCTGCAGCAAAGTTTGAGCAAGTTTGCTTGCAGCCTATTACAAAAGATTGGGGTCTTCTATAACACCACCCACTGTGTGTTGGAACTCATCCTAACACCTTGTGGGGGTTGGGGCTTGAGGACCTGGCACAAGAAAATGATGTTACTCTAGCTTCTGAGGTGCCAGGAGCCATGATGTATCCTATGCCTCTACCTCAGGAGTCTTGTGTCTTCTGCCCGTGCTCAAGGCACTGTGGCAGGATAATTTGTTAGCTAGCAAGTAGGGCAAAATAACACAGGTTTCTGGTTATTACTAGAAATGTATTTGGTTGCAAATAACAGAAAATTCAAATGCCACTGGCTTGAATAGAGATTCATTCTTTTATTGATTTACTTTTTATTTATTTTTAAATGTTGTATTTAGTTTTTGAGAGAGAGTATGCACAAGCAGGGGAGGGGCCAAGAAAGAGGAGGGCAAGAGAGGTGAACAGAGGATCCGAAGCATGCTCTGAGCTGAAAGGCTGACAGAGGTGAGCCCAGTGTGGGGCTCACAAACTCATGAACAGCGAGGTCATGACCTGAGCCTAACTCAGATGCTCAACTGACTGAGCCACCCGGGTGCCCCCAGATTTATTATTTTAAAACAAAGGGAAGGTCTGAGGGAGGGAAGGCAGAAAAGAAGGAAAGACATCTTGAAGTAAGTGGCCCATTAATGGCACAGTTACTAACGCATGTCATCATGGACCCAGACTCTATTTGTATGATGGGTCATCAAACATGTTTTATTCTCATAATACAGGCATTGTGTCCATTTACCAGGCAGGAAAATGAGACAGGAAAAAAAAAAAAAAAAACAATGGATGAGATAATTAATTTTTCCAGGAAAAAAAATTTTCCTGGGAGCCCTAGTCACTGGACCTCAACTTACCACTCCTTGTCCATATTTGTGTCCACATGGACTGCCCTAGGGCCCAACAACAATAATTGGAGGATGTATCTTAGATCAGCCATAAGTGATATCTGCCACAAGTATCATCTTATAATAGTTTTTTTCCTTGTTTCTCATTTTGTGAATTTGTTTCCTCTGATTTATCTTGAATAGCACTCCTATCTGTTTTCATTATTTTTAGTTTTTGTTTGAAAAAATCAATCTAGGGGACTTCTAACTATGATAAGGAACAGGAACTGGATTTGCTCTCTCACCTGAAACAATTAAAAATCAATGCAAAATATGTTCACGACTTCAAACTTTTGATATCAAGCCACACAGGAAGGTGATAACTGAAAGAGGAGATGTCACAGAGTCAGGCAGTTGCTAAGCAGCAGCATGGTGGCAGCTGTTTTGTTGATTTGCCACAATGTCATAGATGGGGTCAGCAAGGAGAATGCCTGAATAGATCTGGACAGCTGAGTACTTGCAGCAGCAATAGTAACAATGTGGAGTCGATTTTCCCAACCTCAAGTCCCATTATGGGACCAAAAGTTATCTCTACACACAATGGGGTTATCTTACAGAAGAAATATCCTGAACTTGGAAGACCTCCTAATCTTATTAGGAAAATTTAGCAAGCCTGCCCAACCTTTGCTCTGGAGGAAGACATTATATTTCTTACCTTGGTCCAAAATCTCCCCTGTGCTCAAGAGGGAGAATGATCTCTGTTTTGTAAGGCTGTTTGCTATACAAACATTTTGCAAAGCTATTCCAGGAAAAAAGCTGTTATAAAACATGTAGAAATGCCATGAAAACTGCTTCTCAAGAGGGAAGACAAACAAGGGTGAGCCCTCCAACTGCCCCGGCTGACGGCCTGAAGAGAGCTGCCAGGATGCAGGGCAGGGAAGGGCAACACAGGGAAAATGTGGTCATCTCCCTTCCTTGAGGACCGTTCTATCCAATGTTGGTTAGAAGTGTGAGTGCAAACACCTTTGCCTTGTTCTTGATCACAGCAGTCTCACTTGTGGTAGCTCAAAACTAGAAATAACCCAAATGTTCAACCACAGATACATAGATGAGCAAATTACACTGTATACATAAAATAGAATAACATCCGACACTAAAAAGGATCAATCAACTCAAAAAATTGAACTAATTATGCTAAGTGAAAGCTGCCAGACCTAAAAAATCTTGTGCTGTGTAACATTCTAGAAATTGCAAAATACAGTATCAGAAAACAGATCTGTAGTTGCTTGGGTTGATATCAAAGATAAATTCCAAAAGACCATGAAGAGAACTTTGATGGTAGCAAATGTTTATTATCTAGATTATGGCGATAGCTTCATGAGTGTACACATATGTCAGAACATGAATTTGTGCATTTAAATATGTGCAATTTGGGGCATCTGGGTGGCTCAGTCAATTAAGCGTCTGACTTTGGCTCAGGTCATGGTCCCTCATTTCATGGGTTCAAGCCCTACATTGGGCTCTCTGCTGTCAGCACAGAGCCCACCTCGGATCCTCTGTCTCCCTTTCTCTCTGCTTCTTCCCCGCTCACACTCTCTCTGTCTCTCAAAAATAAAAATAAAACTTAAAAAAATAAAAACAATTTTTAAAATTAAATATGTGCGTTTTATAGTGTGTAAATCATACCTTAATAAAGCTGTGGAAGTGGAAGAAAGCACTCTGGAGATAGTTGATTCATTTTAAAAATTTTGTATTCTAACTGACTTTCTGTTTTTCATTATTTTTGTTGTTATTTCAAACTCTTGAGTCGAATGCTTACTACACTTCTTATTCTCATTAATGAGTCATGACAATACTTAATAAAATGAAGTTGTTTATAAGTATAGTTTTCATCACTTAATCTGTAATCGTAGTTTTGAATTTTGCCTTGAACTTTTAGTGATTTAGAAAAGTTATTTTATAATTTATAGGGTGGAACTTTTAGTAATAATGATTGTATTGCATTCTGGATTGATAATGTTAACCTACAGTCTTACGTGTTGTATGTTCATTTGTTCAGAATTGTGTTTGTTCCCACTCATCCTGCCTCCACCTCACCACCAGGCCTAGCTCCTGTGAATTTTGACAATTAAGAGCCCCTTGCTGTCCTTAAGAGAATTGCCCTTAGCCAACAGGGGTCACTTCATCCAGGAGTTAGATCCCTCCCCTCCAGGGCAAGCCTTAATCACTCAGTGACTGATAGAGAGGCACCAGGTCCAGCCCCTTATCTCAGAGTGAAAGGAATTACAGATGCAGGCATGCTCCAGAGGCTCCTTCCTCCATCATGCTGAAGTCTGGGATTTACTGAGACCACATTCTTGCTCAGCTCCTCCCCATGCCTCTCCTGCTCCTCTCCCTTCCTTACCTGGGATTTTTTTCTTCATGAAAACCACTCCCTCGCTGTCACAGGTGTCCAGATTTCTGTGTCACGGTCTGCTTTTGGAGATCCCAAACCTTGGATAGTATTTTATGACCAATTTTTTAAAAGGGCTTTATAGATGTTTTAATAAGAATGTGTACATGGAATCTATTATACATATGTTCCTATATATTTGTACACACATATTGATCACATGTGGATGTAGTAACAGAGGTTACTTGGCCCGAAGCATGACTGTTTGCATTTCTTTTCTCGATGACTGCAGCAGTCAGTTTCTGTGTGCATTGCCATAAGGGGAAAAGATGGACACATTTAGAGTCAAACTCGTATTTATACTTTTCCAAATATCCCTTGAAACTCATGGTAGAGGAAATAATCTTAATAGCAAAGATGTTAACTTGCTATGGCCATGCCCCAGTCTTCTTTGTGTCAGTGAATTGCAGCACCATATACTAAATTTTTTAAATGAAAATCTTGGAGCCACACTTGACCCTGATTTTTCCTTTCACATTGAACCATCCAATCTTGAGCAAATTCCATCCACCTTACCTTCAAAATATGACCTAAATCTAGTATTTTATCAATACCTTCACAACCACACCAGTCTCTCCCTTGGGTTGCTGCCCTCATCTTCTATATTACTTCTTCCTCTAACTCTTGCCTCCTCCCTCGTCATCTCCCATAATAGCCACACCAGCTCTTTTAAGATGTAAAAAGATCCCCTATCTGGATCTCTCCATGGACTTCTTATCCCACTTAGAAGAAAATACCAACTCTTGATGTGATCTGGCACCGAACTTTTTCTACAACCTTTTGTCTTTTCGCCCTTTCTCATACTCACTGGACCTGAGCCACACTTGTGCCCTTGATACTAATGCATGGTCCTGCATCAGGACCTATTACACTTTACTGAACAACTTTTTCCCTATGGATTCTAGGTGACTCACTTCCTACTTAACCCCTGTCTCTGCTTAAACGTTACTTCCTCAAGGAAGCCTCTCTTGACCATATTTTTAAAAGTATATTCTTCATCACTCTGTTTTCTGACAGTGCTTTAGTTTTCTGCAAGGTAAATTTAACTACATTATACTGTCTCTTAACTGTTTATTATCTGCCGCCACTTAACGAAGGCTTAGAAAACATACATCTGTTTTGTTCACTGTTGTTTCTTCTGCGTGTCTAGCAGTGCCTGATACATAGGCGCTCATTGTTAAATAATGAATAAAGGAAGGGATTAATGAATGACTCAGACTAATGCCACATTCTGGTTAGTTTTATATTTGGATCATGAATATTTTGAACAGTTTTATTTTTCTTGGATTTTCTGGCATTTTTTTTTAAAAGCAACATTTGCTTTTCTTGAAGTCAACAGATTTTTGACTCTAAATTGGATTTATGTCTCTATATTTAGACCACACATTCTTGTACAGATAATTAATTGACCCTTCAGTTTTGAAGGACCAGTTTTTATTCCCATGGGGTGTTAAAATGAGAATTCTGGGCATGTTCTTGACCCTGATCTTTCTCTCACATGGAACATGCAAATCTTCTATCAAATACTATCAGCCCTACCTTTAAAATGAAACCAAATGCAATATTTTCTCAGTTCTTCCACTACCACACTCATCTGTCACCTTGATTACTGCTACTACCTTTTTCTATCTCTAATTTATTCTAAATTTGTAGGCGCACTGTCTTAGTATTGCACTTTTTCTCCCCTCTGGCGGTCACCTCCAGGAGCCAGTGTTTGGTCCTTCTCACAGCGATCAGATTGCTGCCTGAGCTGCTGTACGGCCCTGCCATGGGGCTTGCCTTTGTTTCTTTTATGGGATAGTTTCACTCTGTTCTGCGTTCACTGTCCTAGGCATTCCTCGTTAGCCCCTTATGTTGGCCAAGTACATCCTCAAATCCCTCTTGCTCTTGCTCTCACTCCTCATGAGCACGCGCTCACCCTCTCAATTTCGAGTATGTTATCTTTCTCCTTAGGCCCTTGTGGACTCCTCCACCTCATCCCCCAATGGGAGTGTTCAGTCTGAGCATGCATTTGTCCCAAAGGTATGGTTTTTTGGTTGTTGTTCTTTGACAATTGCTGCTATTCCTACTCCTTCCCTTTTCTCTAGTCTTTATCTGAACTCCATTTAGTCACATATTGGGACTTTTCAATGAATCATTTCTCTCTTCGATTCATCTTCTACATTTCATTTTTCTTAACTTTTAAATGCTTGTTTATTTTGAGAGAAAGTGCACGCATTTATTTTGAGATAGAATCCCAAGCAGTCTCCTCACTGTTGGCACAGAGCCCAATATGGGGCTCAGTCACACAAAAGCATATGAGGTCATGGCTTGAGCCAAAATCAAGTCAGATGCTCAACCTACTGAGTCACCCAGGTGCCCCATTTCTAAATTTTCTTACTCTACGTTCTTTTGGTCTACATTCTAAGAGATTTTATTTACTTTTAAAATTAACGTGGATTTATGTTTGTCAGTTGTGCATTTTCTCTCTGTAATTGGTTGGTTTTTTTTTCATTGCTACTTTTGCTTCAACCTCTAACTACTTTGCATGGATATACTTTGTTAGTGAATGTGTTCCAAGAAAACAACCAACTTTTTATTTTATTTGATCATCTGTTCTTCAAATTATCTTAGTTTCCTATTAGTTTTATTTTTTATTTCTGTCTTGTACTTTCGTATATCTTGATAATCAGTTCCTAATGATAATATTAGTAACATCTTTATTATTGATTCATAAGCAGTGGGAATGAGGACTATTTCTCTTATGCATAGATTATGCTTACTGACTAATTAAAAAAAATTTTTTTAATGTTTTATTTATTTTTGAGAGGGAGACAGGATGAGCAGGGGAGGATCAGAGAGACAGAGACACAGAATGTGAAGACAGGCTCCAGGCTCTGAGCTAGCTGTCAGCACAGAGCCTGACATGCGGCTCAACTAACAAACTGTGACATCATGACCTGAGCCAAAGTCAGACGCTTAAAGTACTATGGCACCAGGTGCCCTGCTTACTGACTCTTTTAAAGATGAGTCAAGGACCTGGCTTTTAGGCTGGGTTTGCCTTAAGTTCCAAAAGTTATGCTGGTATCCCAACACCCATTCTCACTCTTTCCTTCTTATGAGAATTCCCTTGAGTTGTTGCAGGAACTATGCTCTGTTGGTTTATCTGGGTCCATGCCAGCGGCAGGCTGTTCTCTCTGGAGGCTTGGGGATAGGGTGTCAAGTACCTAGTGGTTGGCAATACATATTTCCATGTTCAAATCTGTTCTCCTCCTCTTTATTTCCTCTGTCAGAATTGTGTAATCGATTCCCACAGTCCGCCCTTTGTACTGGCATGTTTGTTCCACTTGCTATTTTCCAGATATTTGATAAAACTTCTTGTCTGCTGATACCTGCCTTCCTGTCGGTGTAGTAGGCTACAACTTAAAACTTTTTGTCATTATTATTATTATGTGACTTAGGGAAAGAGAGAGCATAAGCTTACATTTTCAGGCGACCCTGTTGACCCAGAATCATTGATGTATTGTTACTGACTTTTTAAAAAATTTAATAAAATACGTGATTCAAATGTTTTTTACCCTCTAAGAAAAAAATAAAAGTCCATCAGAAGATCTTAGGCCTAGTTCCATATCTGACCCTCATAAGAGACCTTGGCCAGCGAACTTCTGTGGACCTCAAGCTCAATCCTGTAAAACTGTTCAACTCAGATGGAAAGAGTGCTATATTTATGCACCTCCAAAATTATGATTCTGTGTGTTGAAAAACATTAGTAAGTTTAAAGATACTCTTCTGATTATCAAAGAATGCTTTCTGACTATATATATATAAATTTTTTAAGTATATTTATTTTGAAAGAGAAAGAACATGAGAGCATAAGTTGGGGCAGGGAGCAGAGAGAGAAGGAGAGAGAGAATTCCAAGCAGGGGCTCGAACTCATGAATCATGAGATTATGACCTGAGCCGAAATCAAATGTCAGACACTTAACCTACTAAGACAACCACTATATAACAGATATAGTGCTATTAAGCAGAGTAAAAAAGTACCTCATTCTTTTTAAAAATTCTCTTTTTATTACAAATTCTAAGTGGAGAAAACCAGCTGGCATTAAAGCAGTAAGTTTTTATTTATAGGAAAAAAGAATGACAGCTCAATTCACTTTAAAGAGAAGCCACTTCAAAAGCTTATGAGAAAAGATTCTGTCCTGTGCAAGTGTTCACATTGCTCTCTGAATCATTTTTTTAAATTACAACGCCCAAGAGGCTCTAATGCGGAACAATATGCTTGCTTTTCTTCCCAGTGTGTTCACAGCAGTGTTAGGGATTGGGGGTCAGGAGGCTGCAGATGAGATCTTAAATTCCTATTCTCAAAAGATTTTTTTAGCACTAGAGAGATGGATGCAGAAAAGTAGTTGCAGTATTAGTTCAGGAAAAAAGTCATACCATCCCTTGAAACTGTTTATCTTTGTTGGCTCTTAACTTTGAGGACCCTGGCTTAGTCTCAGTTAGCAGGCTGCTCTTTAACGTGTCTATGTATTTGACCCTCATTTGGAAAGCTCATGGAGTACATCTAAGTTCCCATTTCCCCTTTGGAGAAAACGTGCTATTGATGAATAGAGCAATGTTTGGAATATGCGTTGGCAAATTCCAACACATACAGGTGGAAAATTTTATTCTGTGGGCATACAGGAGAATTGTCAACGCATCACAAAACGTAATTGGCTGTGTTATAATTGGACCCTGGAGAAAAACTGTCCTTCTGCAGCTTGAGGATTTTTCTCCCGAGGACAGGAAAACCAGAGCTCCTTTCTTACCAATTTCTTTGCTGTGCATCTTGAGCGTCAATTTAAACTGCAGAGTTGATAGTACTAAAATATTTATTAGGTGGAAAAATTAACTTCCTGGAAGTAGTGCCTTCGTAAATCTGATCCTACCTCATGAGGTTGTGTATTTTTTGTAAACTTTATTTCATTTTTTTTGAGCATTTCAACCTATGTTTCTATTATGTATATTTTATTATTATTTATTTTTTAAAGATTATTTATTTGTGTTGAGAGAGAGGGAAAGAGAGAGTTTACGTGAGCGGGGGAGGAAGAGAATGAATCCCAAGCAGGCTCCATGCTGTCAGTGAGCAGCCAACATAAGGCTCAATCCCAGGAACCGTGAGATGATGACCTGAGCTGAAATCAAGGGTCGAATGCTTAACTGACTAAGCCACCCAGGGACCCCTATTTTAGGTAATTTTACAGGCAATTTTAAGTCATTTGGAAGAAAGTAAAATGATTTTCAATTATAAAACAATCTGAGATTATTTAGGGAACTGGGCACATTAAACTAGAATCACAGGATTGAAGAAATCTATACTCTTCATGAAGGGTGTGTTGCTGTCTTCAATGAGAGAATGTTTCTAGTTTTCTTACTTGAGCAGTTAAGAAAATTGTTTTAAGTATGAACTCTCCTCTTGAGTTTAGTTGTAATAAACAAGCATGTGCCATAGTTTTCTTCTGAATAATTTTTGTTGACAAATTCAGTCTCCTTTTAATTGCTCTTCTCTAGTCTCCAAATCCCCTTACTCCTCAGCCTGACCCTGGTCTCATTACATTTCTTTGCTTACCTCTTTTGTGTGTGTGGCCTTTTTTTCACTCTTAGAAGAATCACAATAACAGAGATCATATTTTATTAGTTTTTGTTGTTCCAACACTTAAATTGGTGCTTGCTGTTGAATTTACTACTGACTTATCTATACATTTTTAAATAAACTCATTCTTGTTCATCCTTTTCTTTTTCCTTCAAATTCATGTAACACTCTAAAAATAAAAAGCTAATATTGGTCTTTGACCAAGCTGAGGAAAAGAAACAAAATGAAATAATGAGTAAATTTTTACAAATAAATCAGACCAGATTTTGGCTACTTTGAGCAACAATTAGGCTTTTTTGTTTTTCTAGAGACAGAGAGAGAGAGAGAGAGAGAGAGAGAGAGAGAGAGCGAGAGCGAGCGCGAGCAAGCATGTGAGCATGGTGGGAGAAGGGCAGAAGGAGAGAGGGAGAATCTTAAACAGGCTCCACACTCAAGCCAGAGCCTGATGTGGGGCTCGATCCCACAATCCTGGGATCATGACTTGAACTGAAATCAAGAGTTGAACCTTAACTAACTGAGATACCCAGGTGCCCCAATAATTAAGACTTTTAATATCTATAAAAGGAAATTTTATTCTTTTGAAGAAGGCTTATAAACATCCAGTGGTCTTTGCAAAGTACTTTAAACACAAAATGGCTAAATATTCTAGGTACATGTGTTTATGTTTGGAAACTAAGTTATTAAATGTTTCAATAATCTTAAAATGTCTGAGGTCAGCAGGTCACACCATGTCCTCATGAACACAATATTTTTTTAATCAAGCCTCTCATTTTCATACCTTATATTTTTATTCATACTTTCTTTAAATTTCCTGTGGGGCCTCTTCCATATGAAAAGCAATTTCTGAGATATAGACATTTGAAACTGATAATTATCAGATCATGACTATAGAAAATAATTTTTTAGCCAATGTCTTACTTTAAAACCAGCTGAAGATTGGTTGGCTCACACTTCCTCCTACCTTCCTCCACCTTCCTCTCTTTGTCCATAATCTTTGGTTTCTGTTAAAGAGCCTATTCTTACACTGTTTGAACCTTGTCTTTCACCCACATACATCCTGCTACTTTGCAGGTAACCATGACAATATTTCACAGTGCTGAGGTTATGTGCCATATAAAATGTAGCCATGCTGTCTTAAATTTATTAGCAAACACACCTTTCCCAAAATACACACATGCACACAAATACCATATTAAAACTGCATGACATGTAGGAAGTGTTAAAAGACCAAGTATGCAATCAAATGACTTAGTGAGTGGGAAGAGATCATGATTCTTCTGTTAAGAACAAATAAAAGCATATGAATACTTGCTAATACAGAAATTACACCTTTATTTTTTCTAAACCTTTATTCCAAGTACTTTCCTTCAGTGTGTGCCTCCTTACGTTTGGTAATTAAAAGTCACAGCAAGGTTGGAGATGGATCTATTTTCTGGTAAATAATTATTAATTATTATTAGTTTAATGCTTCTAAAGGCACTGGTCAAGAAATGTGAAGATGGAGATTCAGATAGTAGACAGCCATAGAAATCACTGGATCAACCATTCATAGCTTTTCATTGTATAGAATATATCCTAAGATTTTGCGGACCCACACTTAAGGATTCAGTTGTGACCTTTTTCTAGGAATTCAAATAATCTTCCATTCTGGCTTCTCCACAAAGCTCTAGTTCATTATTGAGTTGGAATAGTATCATAAAATCCCTCAAAAACAAATATTTCTGAGCCTAAGTGGAAACACTGACCTATACATTGAGAATAAAAGAAATATGTTAGGTGTTAATCCAGGCCTTATAATTAGAGACATAAGCCATGTTTTGAGTCTTTTTAATAAACTATTTCTTTCCTAATAAACTAGTGTATATGCAGTGACCAGTACTGCTACACACTCTATTGTGCCTAGTAAATTAAGACATAATGCCAGTCCTCAGGAAACTCCTATCTATGCCATTCTTTCTCCTTCTACTGCACTTCCTTAGTTTATTTTCTCATTTCAGTACTGGAGTCGTTCTCCTTTTCCTAAACTCTTCCTGCTGTCAGTTAATTATGTGCCAGATTAAACTCTTGAAAACAGTTTTCAGTATATTACCCACTGTAAAAGTTTCTAACTAAATGGAGGTTGTCATTGAAGACCTCCAAAACCTGGTACTCCGTAAATCTTGTGTTGCTCCATATTATACCTTTGCCAACATTTTTCCTTCTGTCTGGCACTTATACATGTTTACTGCTTGTCAATGTTTCAAGACCAACCCATGATACAACTGGTCTTTGAAGCCTTCTCAGACTTTCAGAATGATATCATTGATAATAAATAATAACAAACAGTAAAACCAATAATAATGATACCTAGTACTTAGAGATTAGGTCTGGGTTCTAGCTACGTATTTGGGATCATCGCAAAGAATCTCTGTATTAGCTTCTTATCCCTACCTATAGCAGATGACCACAAATTTGCCAGCTTAAAATAGCTACAGTTCTGTAGGTGAAAAGTCTAATGGATATCATTGACTAAAATCAAGTTGTGGGTACAGCTGTATTTCTTTTTCATAAGATCTAGAGGGTGTCTGTTGTCTTGATTTTCTCAGCACCTAGAGGAGTCATTGTATCACCCTGTTCTCTTAGAGTATATGGGGTATGAGAGAGCAGTGGTTAAAAACATGCGTTCTGATTCAGAAAGCCTGAGTTTGAATCTGAACACTTCTATGACCTCTGACCTTGAGAAGTTGCCTCTATCAATGTAAGCAATGAATCATAGGAATCTACTCCCAAAACTAAAAGCACACTGTATACATTGTATGTTAGCTAACTTCACAACAAATGAATAAATAAAACTAGGAATAGTAAGAGCTAGTTTAATTGACATTTATAGACTTCCTGCATGAGAAGTTGCCCCTAATAATTCTGTGACTTACTTGCTTTTGCTTGAAACTGGGAAAATAATGATCCCTAGCTCATAAGACAATTATGGGGATTAAATGAAGTAATCCATGTAAGGACTTCCAACAGCTACTGAGAAGTAGAAGTACTCAAGAAATGTCAGCATTTGTTGTTCCTATTGTTTCCATTAGACCAGCCTATAGAGACATCAAGGCTGCTGCTTCCAAAGGAAGAGGGCACAGCAGGACCCTGGAGTGAGTTCAAGTGTAATTTAATAAGAATAATAATTTCAATAAGAAAAAGCAAAGGGCGTTTTTAGTAACATGCAAGACTATGATTAGTTGAAGAGAAATAATGTCCATTAAATATTTCTTAGGATGGTTCTATGTGCTTAATGTCATAGAATATTAATCTGGAGCCTAGGGGAAAAATTTCCCAGCGATATTCACTTATCCTCAAAGCTACTGAGATTTGTCTCTGTATCTCCTTTTGTCTTAAGTTAGTTTCTCTGGAACTTAATCCTGAGGTAGAGGGTTCTTGTTGAAATGATTTTTTAGGAAAAGGAAAGTAATAGGAGCAAGATAGAGCAGGAATGTGATCTTAGGTGTAGACTGGTTTTAGTCTGAGATCCAGAGGAGGCTCTGAGCAAAGATTAGACCAACACTTTATTTCCATGTTTAACAGCAAGGGGAGCAGCCATTGTATGTTCCTATGCCAGTCTTCCCAGCTCTGGGGAGCGGCAACCTTAGGTTCGGGGGGCAGCTGTGAGTTGATAGAAGAGAACACACACAGAAGCCAGTGAATGGGCATGCTGTCAGTTACCATCTGAGATGGAGATTGGAGAGAGTGACCAATACCATCCAGTACATATGTGAGTTCTTCTTTGTGTATTAGGGCCCTCCCATTCATATCGTCCTCCATTCTGTTAGACTACTTATGAGCCATAAAAGAAAAAGTTTCTATATTTGAATTAAACATACACACATATCCATTTATATATGTATGAATGTGGCAGGCAGACAGTACTGAGCTCTTATTAAGTACAAGACACTATCATTTTATTTACACAAATAATAATTTATGGAAAATAATTTATCCATATTATTTACATGGATAATCTCATTTATTCCTCAGAACTCAGTAAGGTAATCAACTTCATTACATCATTATCTAGTTGAGGAACTAAAAAGATCACAAAGAGAACTGGTTAAGATCAAAAACCTAGGAAGTATAAAAATATTAAAGATTGTCTCAGAATCCATGTACTAAGTGGATTTTAAATAAATATACTATCTCTTCTTTTGTCTTTTATTTTCCCCTAGCCATTTCCTTCTTTGGGCTCATCAGTACATTCTAGAGAGTAGAGGGCAACCTACATGAAATAACTTAGACTCACAACATACTCATCCAGTTGGCTTTGGACCAGTTGGCTTTTGGACCAAGTTTGGTTCAAAGTCAGTTTTATTCCAATTTTATGCTTCATCTACATTTTAAAGTTGACTTAGATGATGTGTCTTAAACCTACAAGCCAGCAGTCAGCTTCAAAGAATCAGAAGTCTTTTTACAAATAGACCTTTCTATGGCTATCTTACCAGTTCTTCAAACTTACTGCTTTCCATTTATCTTGTTTTCCATATCCCTACTGTATCTTGTAATCATTTCCTTACATAGATATTGTCTCAGACAATAATTATCTTGAAGATATGCTTTAAGCCTCTGCTTATGCAAAGATGTTTCAATAAGGCAGCGTGGACCTACGAGAGGAATGAAGAACAATGAGAAGCCTAAATAACACAAGTGAATCTGAAAAAACATTGACTTGATAAAACAATAAAACCAATGTCTTATGGAGTTTAAAATGCTTTTAACTTGGTGGTGGTGGTTGCTTATTTAATACATTCCGTCAAGGACAGAAATTACATGTTGGTTTTTTTTTCCCCCCAGGGAGTGTGTCTTAGGTTTTTCCCTTATTATTTTCTTTACTTTTTTTTTCCCCTCTTCTTTTTTTGGTGGTGGGGGTGGTTATGTTTAAATGAAGTTGCTTTTACAACACCAAAGACTTAATCATC
>NC_043701.1:69843295-69901453 GCF_006229205.1 Suricata suricatta | reverse complement strand
GTTAAACACTCCAATGAACAGACCCCCCCCATCACCCCTCAATTCTCTGTATTTATGTGTCTCTTACCAGTTTGCCTCCCTCTCTGTTTGAAACTGTTTTTTCCCCTTCCCTTCCCCTATGGTCTTTTATTAAGTTTCTCAAGTTCCACATATGAGTGAAAACATATGGTATCTGTCTTTCTCTCACTGACTTACTCCACTTAGCATTATACCTTCTAGTTCCATCCACATTGTTGTAAATGGCAAAATTTCATTCTTTCTCGTTGCTAAGTAGTATTCCATTGTGTATACAAACCATATCTTCTTTATCCATTCATCAGTTAATGGACATTTGGGCTCTTTGAATGATTTGGCCATTGTTGAAAGCTCTGCTATAAACATTGGGGTACATGTGCCCCTATGCATCGACACTCCTGTGTCCTTAGGACAAATTCTTAGTAGTGCTGTTGTTGGGTCATAGGGGAGTTCTATTGTTAATTTTTTGAGGAACCTCCACGGTGTTTTTCAGAGCAGCTGCTCCAGTTTGCATTCCCAACAGTGCAAGAGGGTTCCCGTTTCTCCACATCCTTGCCAACATCTGTTGTTTTTGGAGTTGTTCATTTTAGCCATACTGGTGTAACATGGTATCTTAGTGTGGTTTTGATTCATATTTCCCTGATGATGAGTGTTGTTGAGCATTTTTGATATGTCTGTAGGTAATCTAGATGTCTTATTAGGAAAAGTGTCTATTTATGTCTTCTGCCCAGTTCTTCACTGGATTATGTGTTTTTCAGGTGTTGGGTTTGGTAAATTCTTGATAGATTTTAGATACTAACCTTTCATCTGATATGTCATTTGCAGATATCTTCTCTCATTCTGCCAGTTTCCTTTTAGTTTTGTTGATTGTTTCCTTTGCAGTGCAGAAGGTTTTTTCTCTTGATGAGGTCCTAATAGTTCATTTTTGCTCTTAATTCCCTTGTCTTTGGAGATGTGTCGAGAAAGAAATTTCTACAGCTGAGGTCAAACAGGTTGTTGCCTGTTTTCTCCTCTAGAGTTGTCATGATTTCTTGTCTCACATGTAGGTCTTTCATCCATTTTGAGTTTATCTTTGTGTATGGTGTAAGACAGTGGTCCAATTTCATTCTTGTGCATGTTGTTGTCCAGTTCTCCCAGCACCGTTTGCTAAAGAGACTGTCTTTTTGTCATTGGATACCCTTTTCTGTTTTGTCAAAGATTAATTGACCGTACATTTGTGTGTCCTATTCCAGCTTTCTCTATTCCAATGGTCTATGTATCTGTTGCTGTGTCAAGATCATACTGTCCTGATGATGACAGCTTTGTAGTGAAGCCTAAAGTCTGGGATTGTGATGCCTCCTGCTTTGGTTTTATTTTTCAACATTACTTTGACTATTTGGGGTCTTGGTGGTTCTATACAAATTTTAGGATTGTTTGTTGTAACTTTGAGAAGGAAAATGTGTAGTGCACTTTTGATTGGGATTGCATTGAATGTATGGATTGCTTTGGGTAATATTGACATTTTAATAGTATTTATTCATCCAATCCATGAGCATGGAATGCTTTCCCATTTCTTTGTGTCTTCTTTAATTTCTTTCATAAATTTTCTATAGTTTTTAGCATACTGATCTTTTATGTCCCTGATCATGTTTATTCTAGGTATTTTATGGTTCTTGGTGCTTTTGTACATGGGATCAATTGCTTGATTTCTCTTTCTCTTGCTTCAATATTGGTGGATAGAAGTCCAACCGATTTCTGTACAGTGATTTTGTATCCTGTGACTTTGCTGAATTCATGTATCTGTTCTAGGAGCTTTTTGGTGGAGTCTTGTGGGTTTTCCATGTAGGGTATCATTTCATCTGCAAAAAGCCAAAAAGTAAAGTTTGACATCTTCTTTGCCAATTTGGATGCCTTTTATTTAATTTTGTTGTCTGACTGCTGAGGACAGGACTTCCAAGACTATGTTACACAACAATGGTGAGAGTGAACATCCCTGTCGTGTTCTGGATTTTAGGGGGAGAGCTTTTAGTCTTTTCCCATTGAGGATGATATTAGCTGTGGGCTTTTCATATATGGCTTTCATGTTGTTAAAGTATGTTCCTTCTATCCTGACTTTCTTTAAGAAAGGATGCTGTACTTTGTCAAATGCTTTTTCTGCATTTACTACAGGATCATTCTTATCCTTTCTTCTATTAACATGATGTGTCACATTGATTTGGTAATATTGAACCAGCCCTGCAGCCCAGGAATGAATCCCACTTGATCAAGGTGAATAATTATTTTTATATGCTGTTGAATTCAATTTGCTAATATCTTGTTGAGAATTTTTGCATCCATGCTCATCAGGGATACTGACCTGTATTTTTCTTTTTTGTGAGGTCTCAATCTGGTTTGGAAATCAAGGTTATTCTGGGTTCATAGTATGAGTCTGGAAGTTTTCCTTCCATTTCTGTTTTTTGGAACAGCTTGAGAAGGATAGGTATTAACTCTTCTTTAAATGTCTGGTAGAATTCCCCCTGGGAAGCCATCTGACCAGAATCCTTTTTGTTGAGTGATTTTTAAAAAATACTTATTTATTTTTGAGAGAGAGTGTGTGTGTAAGCAGGGAGAGGCAGAGAGAGAAAGAAACCCAGAATCCAAAGAAGACTGCAGGTTCTGAGCTGTCAGCACAGAGCCTGATGTGGGGCTCAAACCCACCAACTGTGAGATCATGACCTGAGCAGAAGTTGGACACTTAGACATCCAGGTGCCCCTTTTAGGAGATTTTTGATAACTGATTCAATTTCTTGGCTGGTTATAGGTCTGTTCAAATTTTCTACTTCTTTCTGTTTGTTTTGGTAGTGTGTGGGTATCTAGGAATTTGGCCTTTACTTCCAGGTTGTCTACTTTGTTGGCATGTAATTTTTCATAGTTTTCTCTAGTAATTGTATTTCTGTACTGTCGATTGTGATTTGTCCTCTTTCATTCATGATTATATCTGTTTGGGTTATCTCTTTTTTCTTTCTGAGAAGTCTGGGTAGGGGGTTTATCAAGTTGTTATTGTGGTTGTAGTTTTCCTTCAAAAAAATAGCTCTTAGATTCATTGATATATTCTACTGTTTTTTGGATTCTACATTGTTTATTTCTGCTCTGGTCTTCATTATCTCTCTTTATCTGCTGGCTTTGGGGCTTCTTTGCTGGTCTGCTTCTAGTTGCTTAAGGTGTGTAGCTAGGTTATATTTGGGATTTTTCTTATTTTTTGAGATAGGCCTGGATTGTAATACCTTTCCTCTTATGACTGCCTTTGCTGAATCTCAAAGGGTTTGGCCTGTCATGCTTTCATTTGCATTTGCTTCCATATTTAAAAAAAAATTTTCTTCTTTAATTGCCTGTTTGACCCATTCATTCTTTAGTAGCATGTTCTTTAACTTCTATGCACTTGGAGGCTTTCCAAATTTTTCCTTATGGTTGATTTCAAGTTTTGTAGCATTGTTATCTGAAAATATGCATGGTATGATCTCAATTATTTTATATTTATTGAGGGCTATTTTGTGACCCAGTATGTGATCTCTCTTGGAGAATGTTCCATACACACTCGAGAAGAATGTGTATTCTGCTGCCTTGGATGAAAATTTCTGAATATATCTGTCAAGTCCATCTGGTCCAGTATATCATTCAAGGCCATTGTTTCTTTATTGATTTTCTGCCTAGATGACCTGTCCATTGCTGTCAATGGGGTATTAAAGTTCCCTTCAATGACTGTATTCTTATCAATAAGATTGGGTAAGTTTGAGATTAATTGACGGATATACTTGAGACTTTCAAGTTGGGGACATAAATATTTACAATTGTTAGCTCTTCTAGATGGATAGACCCTGTATTTATGATATAATACCTTTCTGTATTTCTTATTATAGCCTTTAATTTAAAACCTTGTTTGTCGAAGTATGGCTATTCCAGCTTTCTTTTGACTTCCAGTAACATGATAGATGGTTCTTGGTCCCCTCACTTTCGATCTGAAGGTGTCCTCTGGTCTAAAATGAGTCTCTTGTAGACAGCATATAGATGGTTCTTGTTTTTGTTTTTTTTTTAATCCATTCGGATACCCTATGTCTTTTGATTGGGGTGTTTAGTCATTTACTTTCAGAGTTGCTACTGAAAGAAAGGGAGTTAATGTCATGTGTTGTCTGTAGGTTTCATGCTTACAGTAGTCTCTGGTCCTTAGCAGTCTTTGCAGCATTCCACTCCCAGAGTCACACTTAGGAACTCTTGCAGGACTGGTTTAGTGGTCATGAAGTCCTTCAGTTTTTGTTTGTCTGTGGAAGCCTTTATCTCTCTTTCTATTCTGAATGACAGCCTTTCTGGATAAACGATTCTTGGCTGCATATTTTTTCTATTCAACACATTGAATATTTCCTGCCACTCCTTTCTGGCCTGCCAAGTTTCACTGGTCAGTTCTACTACTATTTTTAATGTGTCTACCCTTGTAGGTTAAGGTCCGTTTGTCCCTACCTGCTTTGAGAATTCTCTCTTTATCTTTGTATTTTTTCAATTTCACTATGTTATGGTGTGAAGAAGACCTATTCTTGTTAAATCAGAAGGGAGATCTCTATGCCTTCTGGAATTAAATGGCTACTTCCTTCCCCAGATTAGGGAAGTTCTCAGCTATAATTTGTTCAAGTAAACATTCTGCCCCTTTCTCTCTCTTTCCTTCTTATGGAACTCCTATGATATGAATATTACTATGTTTCATTGAATCACTTAGTCCTCTAACTCTACTCTCATCATCTAGTATTTCCTTATCTTTCTTTTTCTCAGGCTTATCATTTCCATAATTATTTCTTCTATTTTTCTCCCCTCTGCTTCCTTAATCCTTGCTTTCACTGATTCTAATTTCTTTTGCATGTCATTTACTGCATTTCTTATTCATCCTATTTCTTAGCTCCTTATTCTCTGCAGCAATAAATTCTCTGCTGTCTTCTATGCCTTTTCTCAAGTCCAGCTATTAATCTTATGATTATTTTTCTAAATTCTTGATCAGATATATTGTTTATATTGGTCTTGAGCAATTCTCTGCCATTTCTTCCTGAAATTTCTTTTGAGGAGAATTCTTCTGTTTTGTCATTTTGGCTAATTTTCTGCCCCTAATGTGTTTCAATAGCTTGTTATGTGTCCTGAACCTGTGAGCACTACTATATTTAATAGCGGTCATACACTTTCTAGGGCCTGGCCTTTCAGGAGGTGTTTTTGGAGTGTGTTGCATGCTGTCTATTGTTGTGACTCTGGTAATTTATCTCCCTCTTCATAGTGGTAGTTTGGACCTTCCACCATGTGTGCTTTGATTTGTTCATTGAAGTAACCCTGGAAATTTTTTAAAGGGTGGGGGAATGTGGAAGAAGTGTTATCCCATACAAAGAGAGAAGTTATAGGGGTGATGAAAAAGAAAAGAAAAAAAATGATCAGGTAGAGAATCAGAGAAATTATACAGCTTTATTCAGAGAGGAAAATAAAGAAGAAAAAGATACAGAAGAGGTGCAAAAAATTGGATTAAAAATGTCTGCTTAAACAAACAACCAAATAACCAGAATAGAGAAGGGAAGAAAAGGAAGAAAAAAAGACATATGTATGTATGGTCGGTCTCCATCTTGCTCTGGTAGCTATGTGGTTACCAGGCAGGGAGGGGTGTGGTTTGGTGTAGGCAAGTTCTGCCTCCACTGTGGGCCTGTTGTCCATTCCCTAAAGCCCTACTTTGTGGGTGATGGGGAGAAAAATAGTGACACCCCAGTCTCTCCTCCCTGGACTGGGTGTTCTGGACCACTCTGTTCAGACCATCCTCACAGTGCCATGCAGGCACAAGCCGGCTGGTTTGCTATGCTCCACAGTCTTCTGTGTCTCCTAGGCAGTCAGCTGAGATTCAAACCCTGATGTCTTAAAGGAAACACTCTGTGCACCTGGTTCTGGGGCAGTGCCATTCTGCCCAGCCAGCCAACAGAGGGGCTCTGGCTCTTCAGCACCACACTGGAGTGAGTGGGCTGGTTTGTCCCACTCCATAGTCTCCCAACCCCCAGGCACTCACCTGGGACTCAAATCTCAATGTCTTAAGAGATTCCACTCCACATTCCCTGGGTCTGAGCATAGCCGCTCTGTCAGTCAGCCGACAAAGGGCCGCTAGCTGGCAGGTGACTTGGAGTGGCTATATACCTTCTTCCCATAGTACTCAAGGTAGATTCTTTCTCCCGCTGCACCTCTGAGCTCACTACTGAGCCTGGGGCTGGCTCTCCTCCTCCCCATGCATGTGCACAGGTGGCAGGCCCCAGTACAGAGAAAGCCCCATAACCCTAGAATGAGTTAGAAATTGGTTCATTCTACATTTTTTCCATTCCCCGGTCCACGGATGTCCTCTATCCAAATACAATCCTACATTTCCACAGGTTTTCTCTCTTCCTTTTGTCCCTCTACAGAAGGGGGTCCCTCCCCTCCATGCCTTCATAGCCCATTTTATCTCTTACAGTGGACAATCAAGCACCTATGGCCTGTCAAGTTGTTCCTGTGGGCCCCTGGAGAAGTTTCTGTCACCCTGTAGCTAGGTTCCTAGAATTCCAAGTCTTCTAGCCTCAGGTCTCCTGTGTGTGAGAGATGAGGGAACTTCAGTTTTCCCTACTTCTCCACCAAGTTGACTCCTACATAAAAAAAATTTTTTAAACATGCAAACACTTTTTAAAAAGATGATAAAGCTCTACTCATATAGGGCAGTAGGCATTACCATTAGAACCGTGATATTTCATAATTAAAGGTTCAATTCATTAGGAAGATACAGCAATTATAGACTTTTAGATACCTAATAACATTTCCTCAAAATGCATAAAACAAAAACATATAAAAATAAGAAACCCAGGGGTGCCTGGGTGGCTCAGTCGGTTAAGCCTCTGACTTCGGCTCAGGTCAGATCTCACCTTTGTGGGTTCGAGCCCCGCATCAGGCTCTGTGCTAACCACTGGCTCAGAGCCTGGAGCCTGTTTCCAGTTCTGTGTCTCCTTCTCTCTCTGCGCCTCCCACTCTCATGCTCTGTCTCTCTCTGTATCAAAAATAAATAAAGCATTAAAAAAAATAAGAAACCCACATTCATTGTTGGAGTAATTAATACCCATCTGTTTGAAACTAATAGAACAGATAAAACTCATTAAGGATATAGAAGATTTGAACAGGACTATGAAAGTTGACCTAATTAACATTAATAAGTATTACATCTACACTAAATACACTTCACATTCAGGTTCACCCAGAACATTTAACAAAATTGATTAAATGCCCATCCAAGCAAATCTCAGCATTCTCCAAAGTACTGAATTAGTAAAAAGTATTTTCTTCAATCACAGACCAGTGGAATTAGAAACCAAAAACAACGTCTCCTATCAAAATCCTCCTAAGTTTGAAAATTAAACAATAATCTTTTGGATGATTTAATCACAATATTTAGAAACTTTAGAAAAATTTAAACGAAATGACAAAATACTTTATATCAAAACATATGGGATGCAGCTAATGCCATACTTAGAAATGTACAGGAAAAGCTGAAAAATCAATAACCTAGCATCCATTTCAAGGAGTAATGAGGGCACATAGCTCTCAGATCTCCGTTTCTATATTTTATTCCTCTTTAAAAGAAACCAGAGATTCCTGTCCATGTAGAAGTGCTTGGTTACAGTTTAGGAACAGAAAATGTAGGAGGTAAACCTGGGGTATCCTATTATGCCTCCAATAAAGGAAAATCTCTGAGATGAGTGGGACCGCAAAGAACACAATTATTTGATTTGAAGAAGGCTGTAGATTATAATACACTGAATTAGGAGTTCCTTAGGTAATCTTATTGTTGAGAGAGTCAGAGAGAGAGTGAGATCAAGGGTGAGAGAGAGAGAATAGGGGGAGGGGAAAAATAGGAAAGCTTATATTTACAGAAAAAGATCTCTATTTTAATGAATGTAGAAGGAATCATAACATAAGAAAATAACCATCTTCAATTGAATGATCCTATCAGTGGTGAAGCCATTGGGTGAAAAGTTGGGGGAAGAGGACATTTGCACCGCTCAAAATGCTAGTTTGTGGATAACCTGCTAATTACAAGCACATAGCTTTTTATAATAAAGAAATTCATGTCCATCTCACACAAGTGATTAAACTTAATGTCACCAAGTTTTTCAATCTGACATTATGCTCCTAAAGTTTTGAGAGAATAAAAAAGTATACATCATTTCCTATGAAGTGTCTTTGCCAAGGATTTATCTGACCTGTATCTAATTATGTGAAAGTCATTCAGACAAATTCAGAATAAACAACATTCTGCAAGACAGCTGGACTCTTCAGTAAATCAGTCATTGTCATGAAAAACAAAGTCAAGCATAGTGTTCTAAATTAAGAGAGACTAAAGAGACAAAACACCCAATGTAATATATAAACCTTCACTGGATTTTGGATCTGGAAAAAAAATATCTATAAAAGAAATTTTGGAGACAATTAGAGAAAATTTTAACATGGACCGCATATTGATTATATGAAACTATTGTCATTTCTTACAGATGAAAATAGTTACCTTTTTAAATTGCTGCTGCAATGCATTATCCCAAACGGTTTAAAACAACAGATTCATTAAGGATTTGCTGACTAGAAGTCCCACATTGGTCTAAATCAACAGAGTTGCATTCCTTTCTGGAGGCCCTAAGGGAGAATTCATTTCCTTGCCTCCTCCAGGCTTTAGTGGCCACCATTCATGGCTCTGTGGCTCTCTTTATCAAGTAAGTTAGCAGCATTCCATCTCTCTAACTTCTCTTCCCTCTCACATCTACCTCTGACCCCAGCAGCAGGTTTTCTACTTTCAAGGATCAATGTAATTAGATCGTCCCCACTCAGACCTCCAGAATATTTTCCTCATTGCAAAGTCCTTAATTTCATTCTATCAGCAAAGGTAACTATGGGTTCTCAGTATCATAGTTTTACGTAAGGTGGGACAGGTTGAGAGGTGGATCATCCTTCTAGCTTAGCCACTGGTATTGTGGCTTTTTAGGGAATTATTTTTATTCTTAGAAGAAGCATGTATAGTTATTTAAGATTAAGTCTGCAACTTATATATGTATGTATACATGCATATAACTGTGTGTGTGTGTGTGTATAATCAAATACAGCAAAATTTTAAGAAAAGTTGAATTCAGGAGGGATGATCGTGGTTGTTTTTTGTTCTATCCTTTCACCTTGTGTGTAGGTTTAAAATTTTTCAAACGAAAGTTGCTATAGAGCTGCTTTAGTCCCCAGACAACTTGGGACATAACTGATTTAAAAGCGATTTTACAAAAAATGGGGACAATTTTAAGAGTGGTTATCTCTTGGGGCACCTGGGTGGCCCAGCTGATTGTCTGACTTCAGCTCAGCTCATGATCTCAAAAATCATGAGTTCGAGCCCTGCATTGGGCTCTGTGATGACAGCTCAGAGCCTGGAGCCTCCTTTCGATTCTGTCTCTCTCTCTCTCTCTTTCTGCCCTTCTCCCACTCTCTCAAAAATAAATAATACATAAAAATTTTTTTTAAAAATGATTATCTCAATAAATATATATAAATAGAGAGCACCTACTAGAATAAAAACAAAGCTGTAATTGGTCTTTAAAAAAAGCAGTCACTCATACTTGCTGGGAAAGAAAAGTATTTGGTAGTTTGAGGGTGACACAGTGACCTTCTTTCTGTCTGTTTAAATAGAATTATAAAGGTAGATAAGTTTTGTCTCAGAGTGAACTTGTCTATTGATGCTCTTCTGTGAAAATGTTTTTCATTGGGACAATATCATGGCCCAGCTGTGGGTGACAAGTCAGCTTCTGACAACACAGTCCTAGCTGTAAGATCAGACCCATTTTTAAAAGTTTGTGACTGCTTCCTTCCCTCCCTCCCTCCCTTCCTTCCTTCCTTCTTTCCCTCCCTCCCTCCTTCCTTCCTTCCTTCCTTCCTTCCTATTCTTCTTGGTTCCTTTCTTCTCTTGCTGTTGTCTCTTACAGTTTAATGGCTTTATTTAGTGTTAGGCTTGGATCACTTTCTCTTTATTTTTTGTGTATGTATTAGAGATTTCTAATTTGTTACATTAGGTTCCTATATAACATCTTATGCATATAGCAGTCTATACTAAGTTGATGGTGGCTGAAGTTTGAACCCATTCTAAAAGCACTAAGTTTTTATTACCTGCCTCCAATGTTTTATGTGTATGTTGTCATATTTCACATCCTTTTTTCTTTTTAAAAATTTTTATTATTTTTTTATTTAATAGTTTATTGTCAAGTTGGTTTTCATATAGCACCCAGTGCTCATCTCAACAAGTGCCCTCCTCCATGCTGATCACCCATTTTCCCATCTCCCCCATCCCCATCAATCCTCAGGTTGTTCTCAGTGTTTAAGAGTCTCTTATGATTTGCCTCCCTTCCCCTCCTTAACTATTTTTCCCCCTCCCTTCCCCCATGGCTCTCTGTTAGGCTTCTCCTGTTTCACATATAAGTTAAAATATATAATATCTGTCCTTTGCTGCCCGGCATTTCACTTAGCATGACACCCTTGAGTTCCATCCATGTTGCTACAAATAATTTCATTCTTTCTCATTGCCATGTAGTATTCCATTGTATAGATAAACCACATCTTCTTGATCCATTCATCAGTCAATGGACATTTAGGCTCTTTCCATGATTTGGCTATTGTTGAAAGTGTTGCTATGAACATTGGGGTACATGTGTCCCTATGTACCCCAATGTGTGATACAGCACTCCTGTATCTCTTGGGTAAATTCCTAGCAGTGCTATTGCTGGGTCATAGGGGAGTTCTTTTGTTAATTTTTGAGGAACCTCCACACTGTTTTCCAGAGCAGCTGCACCAGTGTACATTCTTACCACCAGTGTAGGAATGTGCCCGTTTCCCCACATCCTTGCCAGCATCTATAGTCTCCTGATTTGTTCATCTTAGCCACTCTGACTGGCATGAGGTGGTATCTCAGTGTGGTTTTGATTTGTCTTTCCCTGATGATGAGTGATGCTGAGCATTGTTTCATGTGTCTGTTGGCCATCTGGATGTCCTCTTTGGAGAAGTGTCTGTTCATGTCTTCTGCCCATTTCTTCACTGGATTGTTTTTCAGGTGTGGAGTTTGGTGAGTTCCTTATAGATTTTGGATACTAGCCCTTTATCGGATATGTCATTTGCAACTATCTTTTCCAATTCTTTCGGTTGCCTATTAGTTTTGATTATTTCCTTTGCAGTGCAGAAGCTTATTATCTTGATGAGGTCCCAATAGTTCATTTTTGCTCTTGATTTCCTTGCCTTTGGAGATGTTTTGAGTAAGAAATTCCTGTAGCTGAGGTCGAGGAGGTTTGTTCCTGCTTTTTCCTTTAGGGTTTTGATGGATTCCTGTCTCACATTCAGGTCCTTTTTCCATTTTGAGTTTATTTTTGTGTATGGTGTAAGAAAGTGGTCTAGTTTCATTCTTCTGCATGTTGCTGTCCAATTCTCCCAGCACCATCTGTTAAAGAGGCTGTCTTTTTACCATTGGATACTCTATTTGCTTTGTCAAAGATTAATTGGCCATACACTTTTGGGTCCAATGATGGGTTCTCTATTCTGTTCCATTGGTCTATGTGTATATTTTTGTGCCAATATTTTACATCCTTTTGTGAATCACTTGATTTATTTTTTACTGATTGATTATGTAATTGATATAATTGATATATCTGATTTTATATATAATCGATATATATAAATATATGTGACATATAATTGACTTTACTGGTTTTGTGCTTTAACTCCCATACCACTTTTACATTTCCTTTCATAATTTTGTTACTCCTGATTATTGCCTTCCTTTCCATTCAATGAATTTTCTTTAAAATGTTCTCTAAGACTGGTTTACTGGTGATGAACTCTGGGAAACTGTATCTTTCCTCCTATCCTGAATGATGAACTTTTTGGGTACAGTATTCTTGCCTGCAGGTTTTTTGCATTCAGTACTTTGAATATATCATGCTACTCCCTTCTGGCTTGCAAAGTTTTTGTGATACTGTGTTTTCTTTTACGTGAATGCTCAAAACATAGCCACAAATGAGGTAATTTTAACTCCAGTGGTAAATTTTCAGAATATAGTCCCTAAAAATGATAAATAACCTAAGATAAACATTTCAAGGATAACAAGTATTTACCCTTGAGCATTCATTCAATAAATGTTTTGAAAGTCTAGTAGATGGACAAATTGTAAGTAGCCCTGAAAAAATATGAAGATGAGGAGGGGTGTGGTTGTCTTAAAAAAAACAAAACAGAACAAACAAAATACCCTTTGTTATGCTCCTTCTTTATGTCTCAAAAATAAAGATTATTTTTAAAGGGAAGTGGTGCCTGGTTGGCTCAGATGGTTGCACATCCAACTTCAGCTCAAGTCATGATCTTGCAGTTCAAGAGTTCAAGCCCCACACTGGGCTCTCTCACAGAGCCTGCTTTGGATCCTCAGTCTCCCTCTCTCTGGCCCTTTCCCTGTTCCCTCCCTCCCCCCCCCCTCTCTCTCTCTCAAAAATAAACATTAAAAACAAACAGCCTTTGGTCATATATGTGATAGATATTTTCAACTTACACCATTTATTATAAATAAGGAAAAACTGTCAGCATATTTCCTAACCAAATCTTTGTTCAAAACAGAATTCTGATTGCTCATATATAGTAACTTAATGTTGAGAATATTATCAGGGAAACTTATAGAATTATTTAACTTGGTATGGATAGACATAGACAGCTACATATATGCATAGATAGTGTAAAATTAAAATATCTCCCACAGACTCTTACCAAAGCTACTATACATTGAATTGTCAGTAGAAAGAAATTAATGGCTAATTGTAATTGAAGAAATCAGTGTTCAAGAATATATTTCAAATAGCTGCTCCCCCAAATTCCCAGGGTATTCCTCAAAGATTCATCAGCCGTGTAGTCTTTAGAAATGCTATGCATTCACTTTTGTTATGTGAATGATAGAAAACCAGAAGTCTACCTTGCAGTTGTGGACATTCATGTGTAAAATAAATATTTCTTAGTAAATTTTTTTCTGTTAAGTCATAGCAAAATGTTATGGTGGGAATCACCATTATTATTGCTAGCATCATCAGCCTTTTATATTCAGTAAAAGCAATCTTCTGAAAGAAAACAATTCTCAGGGGAAAATACACCATTTAAATGTGGTATTAACAAAATAACTGATATGCAGAAAGACAGCCCTCTAAGTCATAAGTATGCTTTTTATTATTAGTTGCTCTCTGCAGATGCATTTGACTCAGTATACTTTTATGAGTCGAAAAAACTCCCAATTACCCTGAATGAATGAAAAATTCCTCTTTTTGGTTAATGGTCACTCTGACTCCCAACAGAATCAGGGCATTAAACTTGCTGAAATTCACCTTAATGTAGCTTTCATGACTTTTGTTCATTTTTTGCCTGTTTAGTTTCTTCCTGGTGAGTTTTGAGAGTTCCTTATTGTTCTAGATTCTATTTTCAAGTGATGATGCCTTGGAACTTTTTTCAGTCCTGCCCTCTCTCCGTCTTCCTTTCAGGACCTCTGGAGTGACAGGAGTGGAGATCTTGTGTTAATATCTGCCCCCGAGGCTCTGTTAATTTTTTTAAGTCTATTTTTCCTCTTGTTCCAATGGGTGATTTCTTTTCTTCTCTTTCACAATTCCCTGATTCTTTCCTCTGTCCTCTTTATTCTGCTGTGGAGTCTGTCCGCTGGCTTTTTAATTACAGAAACTGCTTGCGTTCTTCATTCCTACAGTTGCCATTTGGTTCTTCTTTTTCCTTCTGTTTCTTTGCTGAGACTGTTTCT
The DNA here is from genome assembly GCF_006229205.1 of Suricata suricatta. Classification (NCBI taxonomy): domain Eukaryota; kingdom Metazoa; phylum Chordata; class Mammalia; order Carnivora; family Herpestidae; genus Suricata; species Suricata suricatta. Next base: position 69,887,610 of record NC_043701.1, on the reverse strand, counting down.
TTTCGGAAACTTGCTTTTTGTTTGTTTCAAAGATGTTTATAATGTTTGTTGAATCCTTCTTAAAACCTCTGGTTTAAACTTTCTGTCACATAATTCTCTATCATCTCAGTGTTTATATTTTTGCCTTTTTATAATCAAACTATGGTCTTCATATTTCTGTATGATACAGTATTGCAAGCATTAAGTTATGAGACTCTGGATTTCACAGAAAACTTTTTCATTTGGCTTTGCCTGATACTGCTGCATCAGAAGGAAGTGAGAGACACTTTATTACTACCAGGAAGGGTGAGAAATCCACCTTTCCGTTCAGCGTGCATGGGACCCGGGAGGGGCTTTCTTTCCCAGGGTAGGGTCGAGTTCTAGCCCCATTCTAGGCCTCTGCTGATAGTTAGCACCCTGGCATGGAGATCGAGGGTTGCTGCCCTTCTACTGGAGTGGGGGCATAGGAGTCCTGGTGCCCAGGGACCTCAGGGCAGAAAGTGTGACCTGGTAGTGAAAGATACGCTCCCCACGTGGTCTCCACAGACAATGTGGAAACAATGTGCTCTTTACTGGCCAGTGGGGATCAAAGTCCAGCTCAAAGCCTGCTCTTCTCCGGCAACGTTGGGAAATCTTGTTACAACCTAGAGACAAAACTTTTTTTTTTTTAATGTTTATTCATTTATTTTTGAGAGGGAGAGCTTGAGCAAGCACACAAGCACTCGGGCTTTCAGTTCAGAGCAGGACAAGGAGCTTGAGCTTGAGATCATGGCCCAAGCCAAAGTCAGCCACTTACCGGAGCCACCGAGGCTCCCCAAGAGACCAACTGTCTTTCTCCTTTGCTGATGTGGGAGAGTTGAAGCCACAGTTCTTTGCTCTGGTGTTTGGCTGGCAAAGAGCAGTTATTTATTGCTTAAAATGTTTCTCTCTGGCTAAGCTGCCCATTCTCTAGTCATTTAGCTAGCGAGAACAGGCTTTTGTTGGAGTTATTTTTGTCTGCCCCATTTGTATTTCCAGGTTGCCACTCTCCCAGCATCCAGTCTGGGATACATGAGACAAAAAGAAAACCCACACTTGAACATCATACTTGGTTTTCTGGGCACAAGAGCTCAAGCTGGCCTGCCTTCTCTCTCTGTTGGAGTCTTTTTATTTTTGTTTTACATATAACGTCTAGGAGCTTTAGTTTCAATTAGTGGGAGGAATATGGAAAAATATATTAAAAAACACAACGACTCTATCTTCCTGGAGATGGAAGTCTGAAAAAGAAATTTACATTTTTCAAACTGATAACTTTTATTTATCATAAATTGTATCAGGAGGACAGTGAGACTGTTTGATTGAAATCCTGAACCTTCAGCATCCAGTTGATTTGGGTAGTTGGCTCTGTTTTCTTTTTAGCTCTGCATTAGAATTCTGCTTGACACAAATAATCAGTTACCATAATATCCTTTCTGGTTCACCTGTGACTCACAGACCATGTCTCACCCACTGCCCTTTTGATAAACAAGGTTGTTTGGGTCACAGTCACATCTATATATTAACATGTTGTATATAGCTCCTTTGAGGTACAATGGGAGAGTTGAGTAGTTGTGACAGAAGCTTTACAGTGTACAACACTGAAAATCATTGCGACCTATGCCTTTGAAGATGTAGGTTGTCAATCCCCATTTTCAGTGTTTCATGTTTTCTTCTCATGAAACTAGAACATTAACCTCTATTTAAAAGATAAATTACTGGGGCGCCTGGGTGGCTCATTCAGGTAAGCGTCCGATTTCGGCTCAGGTCATGATCTCACGGTTTGTGGGTTTAAGCCGCGCATCGAGCTCTGTGCTGACAGCTCAGAGCCTGGAGCCTGTCTTTGGATTTTGTGTCTCCCTCTCTCTCTGCTCCTCCCCTGCTCATGCTGTCTCTCTCTCTCTCTCTCAAAAGTAAATAAAACATTAAAAAACATAAAAAAAGATAAATTACTATATATAGTAATATATTACGATATTATATATAGTATATAGTTATATATTACTATATATAGTAATGTATTATTTTAGTCGGTAAATGAGCTCTTAGTTAATAAACATTTATTAATTGGTGGAAAATGTTTTCAGATTGTTTTTGTTAATTTGACAGATACACTACTGTCACGTAAAAAATAATCTATGTCTCACTTTTGAAACCAGCATTTCCTATTAAAATATGGTGAGTCTAAAGCTTTAAATATGTTTAATTGCTTATACTTGGTAATTTTGGCTGATGACTGTGGTATTCAGACCATCGATTACTCAGTGGAATTTTTCTAACAATATTCAAATAAGTGCAGTTATACCAACGGTGAGAAATATGCCAAAGGTGAGGTGAGGGAAAGCACATGAGAATAATTGCGAAGTTCTTTTCTGTGTTTGGTAAGTGTGAGAAGCTAGAAAACTGTCATGGCCACAAAAGAATGAGGGAGTAGAAGATTGATGGGAGATGAGTTCAGCGAGGTGGCTGTGGACCAGGTCATACAGGACCACATTTGCCTTGGTAAATCTTTAGATTGTACTCTAAGTAATTTGAGCAGCCACTGGGAGGTGTTGGGTGGAGGAATTATATGATTCAGCCAGAGTTTTAAGAGGAACACTTTACCTGATATGTGGAGAAATGGGCTGTAAGAAAAGAAAAGGGGAAGAGGAATACCAGTTAGGGAACTACTGGAGTAGTCAGGCAAGAGAGAATTGTGATTTGGGCTAGGGTCAGGTACAGTGAGAATTTGATTGGCTTTAGTCCTTCATTCCTGAGAGGTAGGCTCAAGTCCTTGGAATTTTCTGAATGATAGAAATGTTTCGTTTTCATGGTAGACTTGATAATTTATGCCAACCAGGTGACTTGTGGTAGACCCTGCATCAATGAAGGTGAGAAGATGACTCAGAATGGTGTCTATTCAGGCTGGAGAGACAACGCTGTGGTTAGAGCATTGAGGCGTTGAGCCACACGTATCAGCCTGACCCCTAAGGAAGAGAGAGCTGTGAAGACTGAGTTCATTCACACGGGCAGCCATTCTGTCAGTCATGTCTATAATGAAACCCCAGTGAAAAAGCTGGACACCAAGGCTTGGACCTAGAGATGTGTGCAGGGAGATTTTATGAAAGGAGAAGAAATGCCCTTGGGCACCCTTTGGTTGGGTTAGGAAGGCTACCATCATTTTTGAAGAGTCATATTTATTTTTGGTATTAGGCATTTTCTTTTAGAAGCAAGACATTATATTTGACAAGTTGTTGATCAAGAACATAAAATAAACATAGCGTATAACACTTAGGTGAATGTAGCAACTTTCTACAATACGGCATATTGATAGTTATACTAAATAAATAGTGGGTAATTACAGTGTGATCCTGCCCACAGGTCTGCACATCATGGTGCCTCAAACTTTCATGGGATATATGTTTGCCTTTATAGAAGATTAAATGAATACTGTGCTTTCCAGTAACTGCATTGTCACTTAAATTTAGAGAATTGGATACACTTCTGACCTGACGATGCCACAGCTTTAAGCAGTTTGTTGTGTATGTGTTGGTCACGAGGAACTACACTCATATGAACTGAGTGGTTAGGCTGGATATTCAGATAAGCATATACAGCTTCAAAGAATCTGTAGATTTTAATTTATACAGAAAAACTATAGACTTCAAAATTTTGACTGAACAATTTCATTTTATTTTTTAAATTTTTTAATGTTTATTTTTGAGAGCGCATGAGCGAGGGAGGAGCAGAGAGAGAGAGAGAGAGAGAGAAGAGAGGAAGACAGAATCCAAAGCAGGCTCCAGGCTCTGAGCTGTCAGCACAGATCCTGACATGGGACCCAAACCCATGAATTGCGAAATCATGACCTGAGCTGAAGTCAGATGCCTGACCCACTGAGCCACTCAGGTGCCCCCTCAATGTCATTTTAAAGTTACTACTGTAATACCGTAAAAGTTAAGAATCATCAATTGAGAGCAGAAGATAGTTTGTGACATCTATTATCTATCTACCTACCTACCTACCTACCCATCCATCCATCCTTCCATTCTAAAAGCCAGGTTAATTAAATCATTGAACTATGTGTGTATATGTAGAATAAAATAGTTTTTGCTGCACTAGACAACTTAGTTACAGGTGATAGAAAGGAATCTGCAATTACTGTTTATAGTACATATTTTTAGTAAAAAATCCTAGCATTTGATGATACCATAACTGTAGCGATGTGAGTAAACTTTAAGCAGCAATAGCTGTTTTTAATAAGAGATTTGTATGTTGCTTTTGGATTTTTTCCAAGCTCTTTCAAAGATTTATATAAAACCAGCCAAATGTTTGATGATTTGTCAGCAACTCTATGTTGCAGAAAATTTAGGATCAGTATACAGAGCTTATCTGATATAAAGGAGCTAAAGGAAAGTGTTCTTTTGCATTATGTTTGATACAAACATTGAAATTAATTGAATGATTCAAATGCATGGAGTTATAGGACGAGTCATTTTTTAAATTATCATCACTCTGGTTTTCAGGTCATAAAAGGACACTGAATTACATCAACTGGAGTCATGCAAGAGGACTGTCCTCATTCTGAATCTGTAAACAGGTATGAGCTCATTGGCCTAACTGGCTAAGATCCCAATGTTATTTAAAAGATATGGAGACTTTCTCAACTATACCAGACGTGGTAGGAAAGTAATTGTGAATATATATATTTAAAAACAGTGCGGCAGTTATTTCAGTTTATCTGTAGATGTTGATTATGGCTACCTGAATCCAGGACTGGTATTCAGTCAACATGTCATACCACATTGACATGGATATAAAAAATGAGACATAATTTCTGGCCCTTAAGAACTGTATGCTGTTCAAATGTAATTTACATGAAATGTGATTTACACAAGACACTGCAGTTGCCAGGCAGTTATGAGATAGCCATCTCTGACCTGAGATCCTAAGTTTAAATTGTTCACAGTAAGTAGAAGTTGAGCTGGCCTTTGAAGGCTATTTCACAGCCGAATATGATAAGGCAATCCACAAAGACAAAGGATCAAGCAAATGCTGCCCATGTTTAGAAGTGGAAAGAGAGATATTTCCCAGGATATTGAATGTGTGTGATAGAGCAGTGAAAATAAGATTGGACTTGGTTGTGGAGGGCATTAAACGCCAAATTGAGAAGTATGGATCCCAAACATTATATTAATATTTTCATTTGGTTCCTGAGTTGCTGCATCTATAAATCAAACTGTAAACTTAGGATCTGGATCAATTGAAAAGTGATGAACTTGCTTATTTGAAAATAGCAGTTGTTCATTACAGGCCCCTTCCTTTGCTTTGACCTGAGAACATTTGCAAAAGCAAACTGATACAGAATTTTAAAACAAGGGCATCTGGGTGGCTCAGTCGGTTAAGCGTCTGACTTGGGCTCAGGTCATGATCTCATGGTTTGTGAGTTTGAACTCTGCGTCGGGTTCTGTGCTGAAGGTGCTGAGCCAGCTTGGGATTCTTTTTCTACCTTTCTCTTTGCCCCTCCCCCATGCATACACATGTGGGCTCTCTGTCTCTCTCTCTCTCTTTCTCTCTCTCTCTGAAAATAAATAAAGAAACTTAAAAAAAGAAACTTAAAACAGTTGCTAAAAAAATTATATAAATATCTTTGAGTCTTCAGTATGAATCTACAAGAGGATTTCTCACTGTTGAACCATCCTCTGAGCTGATTTCTTACTAGGACCCAACAGCAGTACATGGTGGACATTTGTGGTTTGGCTGCCTGGCATCCTTTCGTTTTAGTCCCTCCAGTTTTGCTTTCCTGATTGTAGTGGACATGGCAGAATTAACAATGAAAGCGCCCTGACCTTCCCCGGCCTTGGGAGGGACATACGACTGAAGATGAATCACATTCCCTGATCTTGGAACTGAAATCTTAGCAGAATTGCCACAAACCATGAAATAGAGGCAAATAGTCCACTTTGTGGCACCCTAGCAAAAAGATTCCTTAGTTTCTGTGACTTAGCCTTCAGGATTTGTGCTACTTACTCCCTGTGCACTGGTTCCAGGCTCTTCGTTGTCACTTCATCTCCTCCAAGAAATTCCTCTTTTCCCTGTATGTTTTCCACCAAGAGTTTTTATAGCTTGCAGTTGATGACACTGACTGGCACAGGGCAACTTCTAATAACGGGTAGGAGATTTTAGTGTGACATGCTGTTGTTGATGGCTTATTCTTTGGACCTGTTAGTGTCTTAGAGCAAAAAGAACAATATAATTCATTATCTTAAGCCGGGGTGCATTTGAGAGTAAAAATGGGCATCATTAAAAATGAACCTGTAACAACTGATGTAAGGCAAATCTAGGGCACAAGTCTTGCCCTTTCTTATAATGTGTCTCGTGTCAAAAAAAACTGCAGACCACAAGCTCTGGTTTGCATTTTGGCTTATCTGAAAAACGTTATCAATGATTCTACTCAGTAATAAAATTTGAATTCTGAATTCCCTTTTAAAATTATTGGAAAAACAGAGTCATTTGCAAAATAAAAAAATCTCTGCAGCCTGATTTTCTCCTTAATGGGTCTTAATGACAAGTTATTTGGATGGTCGTTTGCAAATAATCATGTTGTATGTGTACTCTCTGCTGTTGTTGGGAATTGGCATAATTCTAGTAATAAGACTATTTCACATTTGCTTTCTTCACATTATGGTAGGGAAAACCCCCAAAACAGTATCATATCAACATAAATGATTGAACTTTAAAAAGTTGGATGTTTTTTTCATTTGTTAGCTGCTGTGAGGAAAATGGAAATCTATTTCAGACTTTCAAGTAAGATGTGTAAATTTTTCTTTTTATCAAGTTGATCATCTTTTACCACATTCTTATAATTTTAAACTTGATTTAAAGTTGCAGGGCCTAGGTGGCTCAGTTGGTTAAGCATCTGACTTTGGCTCAGGTTTTCATCTCGAGATTTGTGAGTTTGAGCCCTATGTCAGGCTCTGTGCTGACAGCTCTGAGCCTGGAGCCTGCTTTGAATTCTGTGTCTCTCTCCTTCTCTCGGACTCTCCCCCACTCACTCTCTTTCTCTTTTTTTCTCAAAAATAAATAAACATCAAAAAAACTAAAAATAAAATTGATGTAAAGAAAAACATGTAAAAAAATAAAACAGATTTAAAGGTGAACATTCAGAAGAATGTAAATTACTTTTTCCCTCCCCAGGCATCTTGAGAGTGCATTTTGGAGGTATGACATTTGCAACAAAAATGCATTAATCAGAAAAGAATAAGTGGGTAGCACAACTCATAGCTTAATTCCTTAATCTATTAATAGCATTAAGACAATAAAGTAAATCCATTTTCTTTCTATGACCAAAAATCCTGTTCTCCATGAATTTGGACGTATGACTAAATCATTGAATCTTGTTCTGTGAAACAGATGTTAACCAGACAGAGAGGCTCTGGTGACCTGAAAGAGATAATGCAGTATTGGCTTAAGGCCACTAGAGGGTGAAATGAAAAACACAGCCACAGGTCCAAAAATCGAAAGTATTTCTGCGAAACAACACTTCATTTTATCGATATGTGACAATTTATATTTAAAGGTATTATTTGTCTTCATAGAGTTTCTTTATAAGAAGTCATGCTTGCATTTTAAGATAATTCATAAACACAATGATTTGATGACTTGATTTGAGCTAACCAGTTAGAAATTGAGCCCCCCTGTGTCTTTGCTGTGACATTTTGCCATTTATTTTTAAAGTGATTTATTTCAAAACAAACTAAAAGCTAAGACTAATTATTTTCATGTTTTTTTTATGTTTCAGTTATGATTTTTTATACTTAGATACGTCCAGTAGATTTAATTTACACAAATAAACCAACATATTAAAAATACAAAGCTGTTATCCAGGCATAACCACACACTGTGGTAGAACAGAATATAATTCTTGATAAATCCTAAATTCACTTTTTAATAATCACCATGGCTCACTAACTACCTCAGAGTGTCTCCATTTTAGCCATACGTTAGATTTGTCTAGCATTTCCAGCTAGACCTCATTTAGTTCTTTTATTTTTTAACCTTGAAACCACTGTTGGAAAATGTATAATCTTTGGGTATATGTTTCCTCTTTAAATTTTACAAGGGTCAATTTCATATGCTCCTTACTACTATTTTCAATTATGAACATAATGATACTGAAGGCTGACATTATTGAACTAGCCACTGTTGAGAGTCCAGAATGATCCTATTTAATCACAAAAAACTATTTTGATTGTATAAAATGAATTACCTCCTCCACTCCTCAGAACAAGCCAATTAGGTAGATGCTCTCATTATCTTGATTCTGTCGATAAAGAAACTGAGCAACAGGCGGCGCCTGGGCGGCTCAGTCAGTTTAGCATCTGACTTAGTCTCGGGTCATGATCTCACAGTTTATGAGTTCAAGCCCCACATTGGGCTCCATGCTAAAGGTACAGAGCCTGCTTGGGATTCTCTCTCTGTCCCTCTGTCTCCCCTCTGCCCCTATTGTGTGCACACACACGCGCTCGCTCACTCTCTCTTTCTCACTCTCTCAAAATAAATAAGTAAACAAAAAAAAAAAACCCTGAAAAACAGAGGTTTACTAACTTGCTTCATATCTCATTCCAGTAAGGAGTAGGGCAAGGATTTCAACCCAGTTTAACCCCATATACACTAATAGGCTTTCTATTTCAACTATTTGAAGTAATTAAGTTCTGCTACTTGGGAGCAACAGATACTTAAAAGTCATCAAGTTCCCATCTATTTACTGTGCAATTCTAAAGTTTACACCCATTTCTGGTTTTGGTTGTTTAATATTTGTTTCTATATCTTAAGCTCCTATGATCGTAAGTTTAAGTGATATGACCTAAAAATCCTGTTTTCTGAATGATCAAAACAAAATACATTTTCAGTTTCATGTCATGTTTAAATGGTGTATATAATACTGTTGCAGGTTTCAAAAGAACTGACTGACATTTTAAGTCTCAGTTTTCACATCTGCTTTGGTATTCTGTAAAGCTATTATTAGTATATATTTAACTATATAATTAATAGTGATTTAGTAATATTTAGTATTTAATAACTATTATTCTACTTTGATTCCTGGCCTGTATTCCTTTTTATGTAATAATAATAATGATGGCACTGAACAGTGTTCATATGATAACATGATACTGAGGCAGTTTGCTGCTCTGAATAAAAATCACCCATTGGATTAATATCAAAGATGTAGATTCTATTTCTGACACTGCCACAAGTTATATCAAGCAAGTGATAACTTTCTGACCTTCAGTTTCTTTACTTGAAAACTGAAGATAATTCCAAGTATGATAGCCCCATCACAGTTTTCAGAAAAGAAAAAGCGACCATGCTAGATGACATTCTGCACATTAGAAAACATGCCATGCTATGTCTGGTAGCATTGCTATAGTTAGTGTTACCTCAGTCAGAAATAAATAAATAAATACATACATACTTGTTTCTATATATATTTGTTTCTACATATATATGTATATATATACCTCTGTTAACTCAGTCAGAAATAAATATATTTATTTGTTCATATATTTGTGTGTGTGTGTGTGTGTGTGTGTATCAGTTGAAAAAGGAGCGCATGACAGCTTATCCTGAGTGTACAGCATAATCAAAGAATTTAAAAGTTACTAAGTAAGTAAACTCTAGTTAAAATGTCTAAATATGTTTTTGACCAAAAAATAACTAAACAGCTTAAAGTTTAGTTCTGTAGACTGTTAGATTCTGTGAAAGAATGTAAAAGGGGGTAAGGTTTGAAAAAGAGGTTAGATTCAAATTATGGATGGTTTTAGGGTCTAAATAAGTTGTCCTTCATCTAAGAGAAAATTGGACTCAATCAGTGTCTCCCAACAGGATAATGATACAGGACCTGTAATTTAAGAAAATCAGTTTTATGGCAACAGCATTTGTGGCAGACTGTTAGGTAAGACTTGCAAAAAAAAGCCAATTACAGCAGAGTAGGTAATAGATTAAGAATGCCTGCAAGTATTTGCAAAGTATACAACACAGCTTTTAATAATTTGCTTCAATGTTGAGAAAAGTTAATGATCATAGATACATGTAAATAAAACAGGTGAATTTGAATTGTCTTTGAATTTATTGGCAAATAATTTAAGCTAATTTTATTTTTACTTTAAAAAAATTTTTGTAATGTTTTATTTATTTTTAATACAGAGAGAGACAGAGCATGAGAGGGGGAGGGGCAGAGAGAGAAGGAGACACAGAACTGGAAGCAGGCTCCAGGCTCTGAGCTGTCAGCACAGAGCCTGATGCGGGGCTCAAACACAAGGCTTAACTGAGGCTTAACCGACTGGGCCACCCAGGCACCCCTAATTTAAGCTAATTTTAAAAGTGAACTCTCTAGAGCAGTTATGATTTATTAAAAGAGGCTACTAAATTGTAAATAGGTTGGCTAAGGTAACTTCCTCACTCCCATTTTAGTGAATTCCTTTGATGATTTAATTTTGAAAGAAGCACTTACATAATTTTCCATAAGTGAATAATAATGTTTTGACTAAGTCCAAATATTATCCATCTTTTGATAGTTCAGAAATATGATTAACCCTAATTTAAAAATGCAGTAGAGATTAACTCTTTTTTACTCCACTCTAACAAAAGTCTATAATATCAAGAGAGTTTAAAATACGAATATGCGGGGTGCCTGGGTGGCTCAGTTGATTAATCATTTGACTTCAGCTCAGGTCAAGATCTCCCAGTTAGTGAGTTTGAGCCCCACATTGGGCTCTGTGCTGGTGGCTCAGAGCCTGGAGCCTGCTTCGGATTTTGTATCTCCCTCTCTCTGTGCTCCTCCCCTGCTCATGCTCTGTCTCTCTGTCTCTCTCTCAAAAATAAATAAACTTAAAAAAATATGAATATATATGTACAGCTGTCACTTAGTGGTAACCCTGTAGACAGCGTTGTTTATTAGTACTATCATGACATAAAACCCATGAGTGAATCACAGCAACTGCAAAGGGAGTAAGGGTATAAAAATGGAAGCAACTGGCCAAGATTTTCTTAGAAAAAAACAAAGGAACAATATTAAGTATTATCACTTGTATTTATTAATGAAGAAATGATAGAATGGCATGACTGAGGCATCAGAATGCATCACAAAAGCAAAGATGTCACCAGGCCAGCAAGACAGAAGGAGCAAGTCTTTGAATCAAGTACACAGCAATCACAAGACAGAGAACACTGCTTTTGTTTGCAGCTCTGAAGTTGCCAGGATAATGTATGGTGATCATACAGAGACTCACTTTAACTTGGCTAATTCTTCATGAGAAATTCATTTTGGTTTGTTTGTCTCTTCATGAGTGATGAAACTGCATCTAAATTTAGCTGTGCTGTGAAATTGAATCCCACTTATTAAGTAATAAGTGTCATCTATTGGCAAGTTTAGGAATAAGCATGTTAATATACTCAATCTCTATGAGATGAAACATGACAGTTCCACACACTTTTTAAAAAAAGATTAGTTGTTCATACAGATCAGGATGAGTCCATGTATATGTTGGTTTAAATAAAAAATTTTTCTGTTTGCCACTGGTTTCCTAACTATACAATTCAAGTACATTTAAAAGACTTAGACCAGAAGAGATCTTAACAAGCAATAGGATATAATGTTGATGCTAACTTAAGGAAAAATGGCTCTGTCGTAAGAGCTGTTAACTGCTGTGCTCAGACTCTCCACACTATTTCTTCTCATTTAAACATAGAAATGACCAATGTCAGTAAAAATAGTTCTCACTGGTTAACTGGCAGTGGATGAACTTCCAAGTTTCTAGCCAAATATCAAGAACTGGATGGATCATATTATTTCTGTAGCTAATAAGGTAGTGTAGCTTTACAGCCCTAAAGTAAAAGTAGAATCAGAAGCTCATTGGAGTTCATTTGAAACAAAATTCTCATGACTGATGGAAATCAATCATTCTTGGAGTCAAGCTGACTCCACAGAGTCATAAACAAGAGTACCTGTAACAGGAATAAATGATAGGGAAGTTTCCTCATGCAATTCTGAGTGGTTTCATGAGAAGAATTACAATCAACTCTAGAACTTTAGATAGACAGAAGATTGTTATTGTGCTTAAGAATAAATGTAAAAATCAAATTTGTACCTTCTCTGAAGGAACAATTAAAAATAGACAAATGACGCAATCTAAATTGATGCATAGTCTAGTAAAAAGCCTTGTGGTGTCTCTAGGTGCAGAAGAATTCTACTCAGTGTCTCTATGTGCCTAAAAACCTGTTGTCCAGGAAAAAAATTGAGGGCACATGTGGGTTCATATCAAGCTCTAAGCTTTTATGCTAAGTAATGACAAATTTGATTTATTCACTCAATTGACCCATCAAGGAAACCAATTAAAGGAATAAATGGATTTGGGATGGTGGTAACAGTACCCAGCATCACCTATTTGTTGATGACTAGTTCATCACAATTTTTCTGTTTTCCTAGACAATAGGATTTTTTTGAGTGGGCAAAATTATGAAATTCCATTTTGGTCATTTGTTTTTCAGTAGAATTTGCTGGTAATAGCTGAACATAGAAGACTGGAGAGCCTCAGCTCTGAAGCTCACCTTTTCTCTTTCTTTTGCCTGACACATTATTCTCCTCTTCAGTATACATTTTTTTCAAAACTTTCCTCATCCTTGGCAGTAAGGGATTGACAGGCAACAGAAGAGAGGCAACAATATAAATCATTGTTGAGGAAAAAAATTACCTAACAATCGGAAGTCCAGATTCAATCCTGGTATTATAACTAACTAAAGCAAGTTCCTTAGCATGTCTGAATTTTTGTTTCTTCATCTGCAAAAGTAGGAGTTAGAACTCCTGCTCTTTTAGCTCTGTAATTTATTATTCTGAGTCTGTGAGCAAGGCGGAAATAAATCATCATGTATTACTGAAGCAATATTTGTTACAAGAGAATGACAGTGCTTTTGTTTTTGCTTCTTTATAGGAATTAATGTATTCTTTACAAGACATCATAATTCCTGTGTCCAGTTCAGGAGAAAAAGTAGAATATAAACTCCAAAATGTGGTAGACTCTGTGGAGAACTTAAGAAATCCTATTCTGATATACACTCTCTGTTAAAGATGCTTCATTTAACTAAATGTTTGCAAGTAACAGCTCTTTTCCTGGTAGAAATAGCAGTCAAAATCATTTTGTTAAGGCTTGAAGTGCATAGTTGTCATAGATCAAACACTTTATGTCCCAGGAGACTTACTGTGAGCTAAATATTAAACTCTGAGAATAAATCATTGTTTTCATTTAGCTTAGATTGCTGAGGTATACATATGTATCAAGTACTGCAGAGGGTTGGAAATTTTATCATACTTGTGAGCTAACAAGTTGGCCTGCCACAATTGCATGGTCGCTGGCTGACAAAAGACTTGAGTCTTCTGGTCAAAGAGAAGTAACTTATTTTCATGGTATCAGCTGATACTAAAGTATCTGCATTGAAGCTCACATCCCAATCTATGTAGAAAGATTTGAAGAGGGGCTAATGTTACTCACATCTTGAGTGGGTTACATTATGGGAAAGGAATCTTGAGTTTAGGGATAAATCATTTATAATGGACAGCAAGTCTGACTGACCTTTGCACCAAAAGAAGACACTTATTTATACACAAGAGTAAACCAGCTTTTTGCTCCAGAGGGAGACACTATTTTCAACATATAAAATTGTTCCCTATATAAATGTCCTCCAGAAAACAGTCCAGAACAAAATCTATTCAGTTCTTCTATTAGTAAGCTGTACAGAAATCCAAGAGAATTACTCCCAACAGCATGTTGAATCAGCTGTTTAAGAACACCTCATCATTAAGCTAACATTAAAGTAAAAATAATGTATTATATTATAAACTGTTTATATTGTAGACTTCAATCACAATTGGAATTTGGGACAACAGTGAGATGAAAAAAAGGCAACCCAGGGACCCCTGGGTGGCTCAGTTGGTTAAGCATCTGACTTCATCTCAAGTCATGATCTTGTAGTTCATGAGTTTAAGCCCTGTGTTGGACTCTGTGCTGACAGCTCAGAACCTGGAGTCTGCTTTGGATTCCTTGTCTCCTTCTCTCTTCCCCTCCCGAACTCGCACTCTTGTCTCTTTCTCTCCCGCCCAAAAATAAATAAACAATAAATTTTTTAAAAATTAAAGAAAATAAGGCAGACCAGAGTATCATTTAACCCAATAATTGTTTTTTAATTAATTTTATTTTTGCTTAGTTTTTCATCATGATAAATGTTCCTTTAAATCACTAGCACCTATTTCACCCATCCCCCACCCACCTCTCCTCTGATAATCACCAGTTCTCTATACAGAAGAGTCTGTTTTTCAGTTTGCCCCCCCCTTTTTTCTTTATTTCTTAAATTCCACATATGAGTGAGATGATATGATATTTATTTTTCTCTGAATTATTTTGCTTAGCATTATCCTCTAGCTTTATCTATGTCACTGCAAATGGCAAGATTTCATTCTTTTTATGGCTGAGTAATATTCTATTATGTACATATACCCCTTCTTTATTCATCTATCGCTGGACATGTGGGCTGTTTCCATGTCTTGGCTGTTGTCAATAATGAGGCAGTAAAGAGATGGGTGCATGTCTCTTTGAGTTAGTGTTTTTGTATTTTGGTAGTAAATGCCCAATAGGGTGATTACGGATACCATTTTCCACAGTGGCTACCCCAGTAAGCATTTTCACCAACAGTGCAGGAGGGATTCTCTCCCCCCCCACCCCCAATGACACATGTTGTTTTTTGTGTTTTTTTATTTTAGACATTCTGACAGGCATGGTAGTTTTGATTTGCAATTTCCTGATGAGTAATGTTGAGCATCTTTTCCTGTGTCTGATAGTCATCTGAATGTCATCTTTGGAGAACTGTCTATTCATGTCTTCTCCCCACATTTTAATTAGATTATTTGTTTTTTGGGTGCCGAGTTGTATCAGTTCTTTATATATTTTTGATATTAACCTTTTATCAGATATGTCATTTGCAAACCTCTTCTCCCATTCAGTAGGTTGCCTTTAGTTTTGTTGATTAGTTTCCTTTGCTGTGCAGAGACTTTCATTTTGATGAGGTCCCCATAGTTGATTTTTGCTTTGATTTTCTTTGCCTCAGGAAACATATTTAGAAAAGTGTTGCTACGCCCAAGGTCCAAGAAGTTATTGCCTGTGATCTCTCCAAGCACTTTTATGGTTTCAGGTCTCAAATTTAGATCTTTAATCCACTGAGTTTATTTTTATATATGGTGAAAGGAAGTGATCCAGCTTCATTCTTTTGCAGGTAGTTGTCCAGTTTTACCAACACCATTTGTTGAAGAGACTATCTTCTCCCATTGTGTATTCATTCCTCCTATGTTGAAGGTTAGTTGTCATATAACTGAAGTTTTATTTCTGGGCTTTCTTTTCTATTTCATTGATCTATGTGTCTGTTTTTATGCCAGTGCCATACTGTCTTAATTACTACCACTTTGTAATGTAAATTGAAATCTGGAATTGTGATACTTCCCTCCACTTTTGTTTTTCTTTCAATATTGCTTTGGCTATTCGGGTTCCATACAGGTTTTAGGATTGTTCTAGTTATGTGGGAAAAATGGAATTTTGATAGGGAGTGCATTAAATCTCTAGATTACTTTGGGTAGTATATACATGTTAAAAACATTTCCTCCTGCAACCCATGAGTATGGAATATCTGTCCTTTTCTTTGTGTTTTCTTGAATTTCTTTCATCAGTGTTTTATAGTTTTCACAGTACCAGTCTTTCACTTCTTTGGTTAAGTTTATTACTAGATATTTTATTGGTTTTAGTGCAACTGTAAATGGACTTATTTCTTCATTTCACTTTCTGCTGCTTAATAGTGTATAAAAATGCAACAGATTTCTGTACATTGATTTTGTATATTACCCATCAATTCTTTATAGAGAATTTACTATGTAAAAGGCCATTTTCAAGGTCATCACCATTCTCCATTTTGCTGAAGTCATTGGTCAATCCTAAAGTCTGTCTTCACCACTGTGTAGCACTGACAAATTGACTACTTCTCAGTCTTAAAGCACTTCCTTCTATGATTTTTATTTTTTTAAGGAAATTGTTTAATGTTTGTTTATTTTTGAGAGAGAGTGACAGAGTGTGAGTCGGGGAAGGTCAGAGAGAGAGAGGGAGACAGAATCTGAAGCAGACTCCAGGCTCTGAGCTGTCAGTGCAGAGCCTGACACAGGGCTCAAACCCACAAACCATGAGATCATAACCTGAGCTGAAGTCAGCCGCTTAACCGACTGAGCCCCCTTCTATGATTTTTAGATGCCAAAGTAGCTTGGGTTTTTTTCTTCCATATTCATAGCTCCTCTCTAAACTACTTTCCTAAACTTCACTCATGTGATAAAACCGTACATTTCAATATGTCCTTGATTAAAGTTTTAGCCCTCTTCTCCATCACGCTTTTTCTGGGTGATTTCATCCAGGTCCCTAAATTAAAATTGAATCCATATTCTAATTACCCAAATTACGTCTCCAGCTGAAAACTCTGTCCAGATACCCAGGCTTATATATCCAACTCTACATTCATATTTCTCCCGTGGAATTGGCATATCTAACTCAACTTGTGCAAAAATAGAACTCAGGATTTCCCCCAGCCCTACCAGATCAGTTTTTCTTGAGAATTCCCCACACATATCAACTGATTTGCTTGGGCCTCAAACTCAGATGTTGTTTGATTTCTTTCTTTTCCTTATTCTTGATGAGTACTTCACTAACAGGTCATGCTAGCATTACTCCTGGCATCTGACTCTTTCTCACCATCTCTAGTATACTACTCCTGAACTAGCTATTGCCACTTCTTGCCTGTTGTACTAGATTAGCTTCTTAAATGCTTTTACTCTTCAGTATAGTTCATTCTTATATGGCAACTAGAATGACTATTTTAAGATGACTTAAAAATTTCCCAGGCTTAAACTCTTGAAATGACTTCCACTTTTGACTAGAAATGGAACCACCCCGTACAGGGGCCTGTGAGCTCCTCAGCTTTAGAGTTCATTTCTTGGCCCTCTCTTCTTGCCACTCTCCCCGCTATTTTCTGAACCTCGGTCATAGGGTCTTTCTCATGTACCTCAAGCACATCAAATTATTCCCCATCTTGGGTGTATTTGACTCGCTCTTCACTTTGCCTTGAATAGTCTTGCCCCAGATTTCTGCATGGTTGTGTTTTTGTCATCAGTCACATCTTAGTTCAATTTTATCTCAAAGAAATTTCTCAGAGCTCCCACTCCTTCTAAACCAGTCACTCACATAGCAGACTCTTCTAGCTGCTTATTACACAGCCATTTTTCTTTGATAAGAGAACCCTGATTTTATTCACATCACCTAGAAGAACTGAGTTTTGAAGGCAAACTGGACCTTTCTTAGCCCCAAGGCTTGACTCTTGGTTATTTTAAGGCAATATTGGTCATCTCAGACTATTGCCAATTGATCCATTTAGGCATAAATTGGTCATACAACTCAGAGGATGCCTTAGGTAGGTGGCAAGCTATGGCAGTTTTAAAAAAATGTATCTCTTGTAAGGAATGCTCCCTTTACCAACCCCGGATATCTGACACCTGAGATACTCTCACCTCTTTTGGAATTGCTAAAGAAATCCAGGCAAAAAGGACTGGACAACGTGCAGAAAAATGGCAAATAATGAAGAATCTCTGTAAAGGATGAGGTACCTGAGTGAGCTCTTGAGTTAATCATCCGGACACTTTTCTAGCCCCGCCTTCATGCTCTGTGAGATTATCAGTGTTCTTACCAAAAACTTTTTTTCCTCTAATCTCAGACAGGAAGCATCCTCACATTAGATATCCCATTATTTTATATTTTCTTTCTTCCTCTCACTTTCCCCAGTGAGGCCAGGGACCACATCTTTCTTGTTTGTCCTTATTTATTTAGCATCAGGATAATGCCATGACCATAGCAGGTATTCAGTAAGTATTTTTAAATTAGTGAATAAATTAGTGAAACAAAACCAGTATCTAGTGGAGGTCATAATATATTGAAAGGAATAGAGAAATGGTCATACACCTGCATACACATGTAATAGGTATAATACCCTTGAAACATTTAGTTTGCTTATGTCTCTTATCTTACTATGCTATGTATTCTTCTATGGGTCAACTATTGTTTGTGTGCCTGTGAGTGTTGGGGTATAATTAGAGCTGTTAAAAAGAAATAGCTCTTTAGAGTTGAAGAAGAAAATTAGGATTTGGAGGGATGTCTTGCAAGACAATTGTCTAAATTCCAGGTGATTCAGAAAAGAAAAGGATTTACTAAATGCTTTAAACCTCTATTAGCATACTAAGATTTCATCCCTCCCAGCTGGAGTGCTCTGATAGATCTGCAGTGAGGTAGAGAAAGACCAAAAAAATAAGTCTTGGCACTTGCGGAAGAAAGTGGTTAGAGAAGTTTCTAGAATAGAAGGGGAAAATTGTAAGAAAAGGGAAAGCTACCTTTCCCTTCCCCATGACATGTGGGAGTTTGAAGAACATTGTGGAAATATTAAGCTTCTATCAGAGGAGACTGAAAATACTTCAGGTTAGTAGCTCACTTTTCTGGATCGATCATGGAAGAGGTTAAAAGGTGATTGAAGAATTCTTTGTGATCCTTCCCAAGCCCTGAAGGAATGAGATGTCTAGACAGAGGAATACCAGGACTGGTGTGACCAGCAGAGACTTGGAAGTCTTTTACCTGGAAGTATAAATGTCTGAAATGAAGAGCTTCAGGGAGGATTAGGATTCCTCAAAGAGTCAGAGCCCACTCAATAGGGAAATGATGAAAGTAACCACCACACAGTGGAAGCCAGTAAGGATCTACGAGACAGTGTGTAAATCTCAATACACACAGGTTACCTCTGTCACAAATGCATATCTCTAGTCACCTTTGAATTCTGACAAGTGTTACTTGCTGCTCAACATTTCCACTTGCATGACAAATTAAAATCCTAAAATTAGCATACTCCCTCAAAATTAGCATACCTAAAACAGAAATCTTTGGTTTCTTACCCCAAATCTGCTCTTCTTTCTGTCTTTTCTATCTCAATAAATGTTCACACCACCTGGTTGCTGAGTTTAAAAGCTTGAACATCAGCCTTGACTTCACTCTGAAACTAATACTCAAATCCGTCACCAGGTTTGACCAGCTCCGAGTTCAAAATGCAGCCAAAATCTGGTTACTTTCTATCTGCATCCGCCACATTCACCTAAGCCACTGTCATTTCTTGCATGGACATTTGTGATAGTTTCTTCATTGGTCTCCCTTATTCTAGTTGTGCCAACTTTAAGTCTGTGTTACACACCCAGACACACACACACACACACATCAGTATGATACTTGTAAGATAAAAGTCTGATTATGTCTCTCTGCTGCTCAAATCCTGCACTTGGTTTTACCCTGCAATAACAGTAATATCCAGATCTCTTTCTGTGACCTAGAAGACTCCACTTCATCCGGTCCCTAGGTACCTGGCTCATGGATTTATCAGCTACTGCTGACTCTTCTGTAGCCTCCCTGGCCTGATGATTAGTCCTTGGCCAAGACAAGGCGCCTCTGTATCAAGGCCCATGGAACCTTTTATCCCCTTGATGTTCTTATAGCTTATTCCTTCTCTTTATTATTAGGTCTTCAATCATATGTTTCTATATCAGCAAACTTTTTTATGACTGCTATCAAAGAAGGGTAAACATATACCTTTACTGTTCTTAATGCCAAATCACTTTCTTTACAGTTCTTTTCACTGCCAATTACACTGTAGTATGTTGATTACAAGTTGCAAATCCTGTTAAAGTGTAAGAGAAAATTTGGATAGTGAAAGCATATTATTTAAAATATACCAATAAATCAAAATAGAGTTCAAATTAAAGAGAAGTCATTTCCAATGGATCAAATCAGAAAAAAAATTATTAAATAGGTAGACATTTAAGATAGATTTTGAAGAATATATATGGTTTCTTAGGAGCCAGTCTGAACCTGAATTAGATCTGAACAATGGATTGCACACAGGAGAAGTTACTATGTGTCCATCTTGTAGGATACTGGATTCTATTATCAAAAGACAGGCTTATATTGCAATTGCAAAATAAGGAAAGGCAAAGCGACAAAGCAAAGTTCAGAGTTACCAAGGCAAGAATATGGGTAGCCAGAAGCAAGTCTTTTCTTGGTTTACAGGACTCTGGTGCCTAGAAGGTGATAGCTTCGTATATAAGAAAATGTAACAACCAAGTGCAGAAAAAGAAGAGATTTGAGGCTGTTGTTAGGCTACGTTGCTCAGTTTTTAGACCTCTTCAACATGATCCCTACCAGAGAGCAGGATGGTTTCTGGGACCCAACATAGTCTGGACCTAGAGATAGGGTCTAAGTGTCTTGGTCTGGTTAGACTGTGCTATGGAATGAATTGTGTCCTCCCAAAAGTCCTGTGTTGAAGGCTTGCCTCTCCCTATGGTTCTATTAGAAATAGAATTTTTAAGGAAGTAAGTAAGGTTAAATAAATTACGGGGGTGGGGCCCTAATCCAATAGGGCCTCTGTCTTGATATGGAGAGACACCCACTCTCTCTCTCCTCCATGTCAGGACACAGGGAGAAGGTGGCTGTCCACGAGCTCGGAGTAGAGTTCTCACCAGAACTCTCGTACATTGGCTCCCTGTTCTCAGATTTTTCCAGCCTCCAGAACTATAACAAAGTATATTTCTGTTGTTTAAACCACTCAGTCTTTGGTATTTCCTTACAGCAACCTAGAGTGACTAACACACACAAAAAAGCAAAAACCTACAGTGTCATGATTACCACTTGCCAAAATGACCGAGCAAAAGTCAAATAAGAATTTGAGTGTCAGTACATTTGAAATTCTCCAGATAATGGAGACAAGGCAGTTTGAGAGATTGTGGACCACCTAAATGGCATTTCTTCTTGCCCGCTGAGTGTGTGTCTCCATTGCAGATGGATGGCTGTACTGTGCCAGCCTGATCATCGATCATGGCATTGGCTTGCTCTTCAACAACAGCTGATCACTTTGGAATAAAGTTCCTACCTATCCTGGCAAGCAAAGCCTTTCATGATCTGGCCCCATGTTACACTTTTGATTCACTTCCTGTCACTAACACTAACACCTTAATTTTTGTCCTAAAGGAACTATATCAAATTTCATGTATTATCATGCCGTTTTCACAGCTTTAAGCTTAACATTCTGCCTGGGAAGGCCTCTCTCCTTCCCAATCCTCCTCATCCATTTTTAGGACAACTATCCATTCTTCAAGTCCTGGCTACAATCTTGCCTTCTTTCCTGATCCCAGAATTATACTGCTCTACTTATTCCCATTACATCTTGAACATTCATCTGTTACATAACATCAGTCCCCATAGCTCTTGGATAGGTTTCCCTGGAACGTACCTATTCAGAGTTTCAACTTATCACATATTGCTCATTTGACCTGAAAAATTCTCCCTCTTTCCTGTGCTTCTCTGTTTTGCAAGTGTAGTTCCTGTTTATTATCAGTCCTTGGCCTAAAATTCTGCTTGGAAACCATTCCCAACCATTCCCAATATCTTAAAATTAGCTGTAAATACCTGTTCTCACTCTCATTATCCATTGATTGCATTGTATGTATTAATTTGTTTGCTATTTTCCTTACTTTGGAATGATGACTAAATGTCTTCTCTTTGCTAGAAAGATAATGTCCAATGGAGCAGCCACTAACCACATGTGACTCATAAACCCTTGAGATGTGACTGGCTAGCTCACATTGAGTTGTGCTTTAATTGTAAAATATTGCACCAGATTTTAAAGATATGGTATTCCCAAAAAATTATATACAGTATCACAATAATATTTTGTATATGGATTACATGTTGAAATGATACTATCTTGGATATATTGAGATAAAAGTATTAAAACTGACTTCTTTGATTTTTACTCCTTCTAACCTTGCCACTAAACAATTAAAATTTTTTGTATATGGCATAATTTGCATTTCTTCTAGATAGCACTACTCTCCATCATGGTCTTCAAACATAGAGAAAATGTATTTTACTGATTTTTTTTCTTTGTATCTTTCCATGGCACAAAACTGTATTGAGTGAATAATTCATGGATGGCAAATAATCATTGGAAAAATAGCAACATCACATAATTAGCAGCAAGCAAAGAAGTTTACACAGGTTGTATGTTACTAGCCCACGTGATTTTAGATCCATCATAAAAATGTTCTCTTTCTTGTATTATTATAATATAGAACAGATCAGGGGAAAAGAAACCAGCTTGAAAACCTTATGATGGTAAAGTTCTGACTCGAAAATGTACAGCCTGACTTTCATATATACTTTTTAAAATTTTTCATTTGAATCTGTGTTTAGGGGGCAATTCCGAATGTGCCTGTCATAGGCAGATGCTTCTGTTCTCTAAGACTAGAGACATAGGAATCAGTAGGTGGTAGTGCAGATGGCAAGGAGAGGGTGGGGTGACATTTCAAACTGTGGGCGGGACTAATGCAAATTTGGCAGCCCAAATGGAATTTTTGTGGGCCTGATAATTTTTGCAAGACTTCTTACTTCCCAAGCAGTCTTTGTCTATTCCCCGAGCACCATCCCCCCACCATATATATACATACACAGACACATACACACACACTTATCTTAACTCTCTCCATTGGAAGTCTATTTTTCAGTTATCAAAGACCCAAAAAGTCCTTCTAAAATTGTGCTTATGGGATCAAACTCTCTACTTTTAATATTGGAAACCATAGGAATTTCTACACAAAAAATTTTAAATATAGATCAATAAATTTGTTTTGCATTTTCCATTTAATTATTAGAAACATTATGCACACTATGTAGTTTTAGCAGAATATTTAATAATGACAAATTGTTTCATCTGTTTTTTTTAGGCTTTTGTCATTGGAGTTCGAGAGCTGTAGAATGCAAACTTCCTAAGATAAGTCAGCCTCCGCACTGAGCTTTGTTGGCATGACTCAATGCCATTTCCAAAAACAAAGGTGGAAGCATTTTATCTCTGTATCCTTGATCCCTAACCTTTTGGTAGAGAATGCCCTCCAGCTTGTCAATGTGTTCATATAGCACTGATAGGTCCCCCATTCTCTAGCCATAATAGCTCACTGAATTATATTCTTTTTTTTTCTTTTATGTACTTGATCATGGGGGGAGCCAATTATGGTACTGAAACATTTCAATTTCTGCAAACTACTCTTTCTAATACTCTTATCTACCAAGTTTGTAAAAACATTGTAACTTTCAAAGGTAAAGCTTTTAATTGACTATGATAAAAATGATGCTTGCCTTTTGGCCCCACAGAATGCTATAAACCCTTCTATTCTGAATTCTAGGTCAATCTCCTTTTAAGTTTTTGCTGTAGCAAGAAGAAAAAAAAAGAGATAACATCAAGCATAAGCAAAGCTCTGGAGTAACCCATATTCTTATATATTACTAGTTGGAATGGTGGTTACTCTGAAAACAATTTGGCATTAGGTAGTAAAATTGTGCATACCTCACTACCCAAGAGCTCATTTTTAGGATCATGTCCTAAAGAAAGTCTCAAACATATGAATTAAGAAATAGGTACAAGGATGGTCACAGGAACATGGTCGACGCTAGTAGAGGATTAGGGACTACACAGAGGTCTATCAATAATGAAATGGTTCAGATAATTACGGTGAATGTATACCATGGAATGCTCACCAGCAATAAAAATGAATGATCTGTAGCTAAAATGAGCATGAGTTTATCTTGGGGTCATGAAGTTGAGTAGAAAAATAAAACATGAAAAACTATAAACAGTAAAATCTCATTTATGAAGTCTTGATACATGCAACATTAAACAGTACATTGATTAGAAATACATAGAGGGTGCCTGGGTGGCTCAGTCAGTAAAGTATCTGACTTTGGCTCAGGTCATGAACTCACAGCTCCTGAGTTTGAGTCCCACATAGGGCTCTGTGCTGACAGCTCAGAGCCTGGAGCCTGCTTTGGATTCTATGTCTCCCCTCTCTCTGCCCCTCCCCTGCTCATGCTCTGTCACTCTGTATCTCTCAAAAAATGATTAAACATTTAAAAAAAATTTTAAAGAAATACATAGATAAAATTGTTTATACATAAAAAAAGAGGTCGTGACAAATAGAAAGTTTAAGATACTAGTGAATTTGTAGTGAAGGGGTGGGGGGTAGTGGAACCAGGGTGCTGTAAGCAGGGGACCCAAAAGTATCTTGGGAACATTCTATTTTCCAACCTAAGTGGCAGGTATGGGAGTGTTTAATTTATTAATTGTATTTCATATAAATAGAAGTTATTCTGTTTCATTAAAACTTGCAATTTGTTGGGAATATTTTGTGTATGTCACATATTAAATGTAACGTAATTTGAAGCATAGAGTTATAAAGGAAAGAGGGGAGGGAGGCAGGGAGGAAAAAAACATGAAAAAGTAAAATCAAAGAAAAATCATATCTAAGAAAGAGAGAATAAAATATTTAACCAGTCTCGTGAGCAAAACAGAAATCCCAAAGGGAAAGTCACAGGAAACAGAGAAGTGTTGGTTCTGATGATATATTAATGGTAACATTGGAATAACCATGATGACACAGCCTCTAATGCTCATGCAGTGGTGATTTTCCAGACGATATTCTCATTTGATATATTAACTGATTTGACCATTATAGTAACTTCAAGGAAGAGGTTCTACTGCTATTTTCATTTTTCACATTATTAAACTGAAGTAAATAAAATCCCAGTAAACCTGAAAAAGTCACAAATTTGATAAGTGGTAGAGTGCCGATATTAATCCCATTAGAGACAGGCTGATTTCTTAAGGTTCCAAGAATCATACTGTCCACGAAGTGAGTAGTGATGGGCTAGACGCCTATGTGGCAAAGTTTCCATGAACTTCCCTGCCTTTTCTAGAATACAGCGAGGTCCTTTACAGGAATGTTTCTCATTCTCGTGCAAATCAGGCAAACTGTTTCAGGAGCTAGAAGATTAAAATCTGAGCTTCTATCTTTACCATTTAAGAAATTCTACAATTTCCTGCCTCTTCACTTGACTGGTCATCCTTCATGAGATGCAGAGTTTGGAATCTGGAGCAGAGACATTAGGTCATTTTTACAAAATGCATTTTCATGCATTACTGTATCTTCCTCTATTTCAATCCTTCATTTTCTTCCCAGAGAAATAGTTAAGTCTTATATAATGCACAGGATTTTTCATGTGGTACATAATCTTTGATTAAAGAGCAAAATTGGACAATAAATTCCATATTTTCAACCTCGTCTTTATTTAAAAACCCACTGAAGACATTGTCAGGTGTAGAGTTTTATACACAGACACCATCACAAATGGTTACAAACAGGGAAAACTGATAAGATTCTATATATTTTTCAGAAATGTTAGTAAGTATCATAACCATCTCTTAATTTCTTACATCATTGTGATGACCTTATTCTGTGGAATGACATATGCTTATTAATATTTTATCACTGTAGCTACTAGAAGTCATCATAAAACAAAATTATATGTGACTCATCAAGATGGAAAAATAAAGCTCAGAATAATCATCAAAAGGGAGTCACCTTCCCTTTATGCCCCTGCCCTGTGGTTCCTCAACCTGACACAGCAGTGATTACATCCTTCCCAGCCCTACTTTCTATGGAACCCAAATCCAGCCCCCACCTTAGTCCTTACTGTAAGTGTGATAAAGATGTGAAGAAAATCTAAAGAGTTTTCCAGATCAGGATACAGTGAGAACACCACAGGCTTCAAAGTCAGTGAAGCTTGGCAGTGTGCCTTTCTAAAAAAGTTTCAGAATCTTGTTTTCAATCTCAACAAACCATTTAAATTTAGTTTCAATTTGTATAAGGGGAGTTAGACCTCCTGCACGTGGTAGTTGTGAAAATTCAGGGAGCTGATATATATAAAACACACACCAGTGTCTGATGCTAATAAGTGCCTAATAGTTTTTAGTTTCCTTAACTTCGATTAACCCAAGTAGATTTTTATACCCATGATGACTATATGTAGCCTCAACAGTTCTTAAATCATGTGGATAAAACCAAAATAATGGACAAGATATCTTTTCAGGGAATAAGCAGTATCAATTTCCCCGGGTCCCTATCTGGCAGTCTTCCATTCCCCCAGCTTTGATCATTAATAATTGATCACTGGACTATGTCCAGCAATTTCAGCTTTGCCAGTGTCCCTGGCTGGAGACATTTTTACAAAATCTCACTCCATGCATAGAGACCAACGATCAAGTAATTCTTACTGGTAGTGTTCTCTTACCTTGTGCCTTAATTGTTCAAAATGTGCCTTGTCTTATTGTAATACCTTTTGATTTTAGGTAACCAGATATCTGGTCTCCCTATTTACCACCCCTCCACCCCCAATCTATTCTCCTCAGAGTTGCAAAGAGAAACTCTTAATTGTGTGTATCTAATTCTGCCATCCTCCAGTTAAATGCTTCAGTGACTCTTCATAGCCCTAAGGTAAAATCTAAACTCAGTAGCATTTTGAACATTCTATATAATTTTGACTATTTCTTCCCTTTGTAACCTTATAGGGAATCACTCCTTTTATGTTTGTTTGTTTGTTTGTTTACCTAAAGTCCAACTATATTGGCTTTTAAGATTTCTAAGATTTCTTCCTTGAATGTGACAAACTTTTTGCTGTCTCTGGCCCTATTGTTTCATCAGATTGCTTTCAAAATTTCCTCATTGTTTCTGATTTTTAGATGTGTGACTATTACATGCTTAACTCTGACTTTCTTTTTGTATTACTGATCAATCTGCATAGTGCTTCCTAAATACCTGAGCTGACATTATTTTTTATAAGTTTGTAGAAATTCTCAACCATTCCCTCTGCCTCTGCTCTATTCTCCTTACCTTATGAGACTCCAATTATGTGTGTGTTAGACCTTTATCCTCTGTCCCACATGTTTATAAACTCTTTTCCGTATGTGTCTTTTCTCCCTCTCTCTCTCTTTAGTTTGGAAGGTTGCATAAATCTGTATTCCCATTCCCTAATCTTGTTTGCTACATGTCCAATATGCTGTTAAACACAGCTATTTTTTAGTTTTAAAATTTCCATTGTATTTTTTTAAATAACAATTCTCTGACAACGCTTTCCAGCATTTCCTTTATTTCTCCATATTTTTCTCTTTTCTTGAATATTTAAACATACTTATTTGATTGTCCTTGTCTGCTATTCCCACTATTTGGATCCCTGTAAGTCTATTTTTATTTTCTTCAGTTTTCTAAATGTTTGATCCTGTGGTTCAGTCTTTTAGCATCTCTAGAATACCTGAGGAAATGCTAGTCAGGGAAAGGGAGAGAAAGAATCCCAAGCAGGCTCCAGGGTGACAGCCTAAAGGAGGGCTCAGGGCTCTATCTCGCAAACCATGACATCATGACCTGAGCTGAAATCAAGAGATGGACACTTAACTGACTGAGCCACCCAGGCACCCCTGAACTTTCTTATAGTATATTATACTTTTCATTTATAATAGCACTTTCACTTTTTGTGATTATATGTCATTTGCTTACTGCCTTTCCCTAAAAAATGTTAAGGTTTAAAAGTGTAGGGACTATTGTACCTTATCCTCCTCCACCTCTTCCTCCTTTCCCTTTGCTTCTTCTCCTTCTTCCTCCTCCCCTCTTTCCTCCTTACCCTCGCCCCTCCTCTTTGGTAGTCTTTTACAGTTTTTGTGTGTCCCTGACCTTTATCTCTGTCAGGTATTCACTTACTTAGTTCTCCAACTACTCAACATTTTTGTGCCTGCTATTCCTTCTCTTCGGATGTGGCATCATACTTCTAAAGCAGTGGTTTTCCATCTTGGCTGAGGACATAGTCCTAGTTAGCAAAACCTTTATAAGAAAAAATTTTAAATACTGTTTTGAATATGATGAATATGTATTAGTAGCAAAGACAGCTAACTGTCTAACAAAATATGTAGCCCTCCTCCCATAGTATAAAATTGACTTTGGCAAGTCCATGCTTGGAAAAAAGACTGTATTTTCCAACCCTTTTGCTCCAAGACAGGGCCATGTGATTAGTTCTCCCATTGAAATATGAGTAAGTATTCTGTAAGTTGCTTTTATATCAGTCTTTTAAAAGAAAAGGCTATAGGGGCTCCTGGTTGGCTCAGTCAGTTAAATGTCTGCAGCTCTTGATTTCAGCTCAGGAATAATCTCATGGTTCCTGAGACTGAGCACCCTCTTGGGCTCTGTACTCATAGCATGGAGCCTGCTCGGGATGCTCTCTCTCCTTCTCTCTCCGCCCCTCCCCCACTCATTCTCTCTGCTCTCTCTCTTTCTCAAAACAAATAAAAGTCTGCATTCTTCTCACTGTCTTCTTTTGCAGGTGACAGAGTTTTAGGGAGCCTGGGGCCATGAGACTAATGGAAACTGTTTGGCTAATAAACCTGGGTGAATCTCCTAGTTGTACTATTAATGGACTAAAAAGTAATCATCCATTTTGTTGAGCTACTGACCCATATGGGTTTATTGTAACAATAGTTAACATTCCTAAACTAATACAGAAAGTGATTACTTAAACTGGGTGGTACCAGAACCAAAACCTAAAATAAGTGATTTTGGTTAATGGTCAGGGGTTGATCAGCAAAGAAGTTGATATAAAATGCTAGAAACATAGGGAGACTCATGTTCTGCAGTGTCAAAACATTTCATCAAATTGTTACTGTCAGAACTTTATAAAGGTACTGCCAGGTGCCTGGGTGATTCAATTAGTAAAGCGTCCGACTTTGGCTAAGGTCATGATCTTGTAATCTGAGTTCAAGTCCCACTTTGGGCTTTGTGTTGACAGCTCAGAGCCTGGACCCTGCTTTGGATTCTGTTTTCCTCTCTCTCTGCTCCTCTCCCACTTCCACTCTGTCTGTCTGTCTGTCTCTCTCTCTTTCAACAATAAACATTAAAAAAAATTCCTCTCAAACTATAGCTTTGTCAAAATTAAAATAACAACAACAACAAAACAAAAAGGAAAAAAAATCATAATGAAGATAGTACCTGTTGGATTGTTACATGACTTCATGGAATTTTATAGGAAAGAAAAGGGACCATGTAAAACCAGGATGAAAAGCTCACCTCTATGGCAAAGATTGGTTTAAGAGTGTCTTATTTCAAAGAAGGTTATGATTTCATCTGGCACTAAGGAAACTGATGTTTGAGAGACAGAAACAGAAGGAGGGAGGGAGATAAAGAACTAAAGCAGATTTGAGAATGAAGTCTAAGAAATAACTTCTGAATGTGATTATTATAACACTACTGATGGAAGTAATTAGATCAGAAACCTCCAAATTTTTAGTTAATTCTATTGTTAAAAACCAAATCCAAACAAAACATGACCTTGATCTAAAAGAGAAAGCCTACAGCTGTTCAAAGAAAGGTCTCTGTTCCCTTAAATTTATAATAAAAGGAATTGTGACCCCAAATCTACTGCTGCTCTTACCATAAATGCAGTGGCTTCAGACAACACAAATTGATGATCTTATAGTTCTGGAGGTCGGAGATTTAGTGTGTCTCAGTGGACTTAAATAAAAATGTCAATGGGGCCATGTTTTCTCTTCCATGAAAGAATACTTTTTTTCACCTTTCCCACTATCTAGAGACCATTGCATTCTCTAGCTCATGTCCTCCTTCTGTCTTAAAAGCCAGCAATGACTACTTAAGTCTTTCTTCTGCTGTATTATCCTGACGTTGAGTCTCCTGCCTCCCTCCTTCACATGTGAGGAATCTTCTGATTTTATTGGGCCCATCCAGATAATTGAGGACAATCTCCTCATATTAAGGTTAGGTAATGACCTCAATTCCACGTGCAACCTTCTCCCTTGTCTTGTAAATTAACATACTTACGGGTTCTAAGGCTTAAAATGTAAACCTTTTTTTGGGGGATCTGGTTCTTACCATCACAGTGGATATACTCCCTACTGTTCATTTCAGAATCCATCATGGAGGATAATGGATCAGGTTAGATGCAGCAGCCGTTGAAAATAACAGATAAGGGAGTACATTTCAGAGTCAGAAATCAGGGCCTTGTCATGGAACGTGTTTAAGGGTGGGTTTCACCATGTCTTCTTAGCAGGATCTCGTCATTGCTGAGAAATAGTAACTGTTGTATGTATACCCTTCCTCCTTTTGCATATGGGAATTTTTATAACATTAACCTCTATAGTGTTGGTATGTGGTATTGAGAGCAGCCAGAAACTTGTTCTTGGGGGTTGTTGTGTCCTGGGGAACTATATTTGAAAGTATTAGAATTGTGAACTATGTAGAGTTCCTTGACATGGGCCTGGATCAAGGAAAGGGACAGGAATGCAGCTTATAAGACCGAAGGTTCTGGTCAGAGGATACATAGGCTGTGGCCAAGACCACTAATTTGCTACTAGAATTTCTGCTCTGGCTTCTGTAGTGTTTATGGGAAGTTGCTGCCCAGATAGGGACCTCATTTGTGAACCTCCACTTGCATCTAGGTAGGGCCATTTGGCTAGTTTACCACTAGAGAATAAGAGTAGAAGTGATACGTTTCCAGTTAAGAAGTGAAGATTTCTTGTTTAATGCCATTTCTCCTTTTCTGGATTCAAGAATCCAGGGCCTTGGAGACAAAGGAGCCATGAGAAGGAAAGAACCAGGCTCCCTGAATCATCACCAGGACAAATCTGCTTGGTGACAATGAAGACTGCATTGGACTATTCACTCATTGAGCAAAATACACGTTTTTTCTATGTTAAGTCTTTAAAATATAAGGTATTATCTGTCACATAAATCAACATTTCCCTAATATAGTATTACCTATGTAGCTGGGGGGAAGGAAGCCTTTCATTTTACAAAACAAAAAAAATTAACTTTAGAATAGGGTAATCATTCCCCTATTAAAACACCAAAACTTGGAGCACCTGGGTGGCTCAGTCAGTTAAGCATCCGAATTTGGCTCAGGTCATGATCTCATGGTTTGTGGGTTTGAGCCCTGCATCAGGCTCTGTGCTGACAGTTAGCTCAGAGCCTAGAGGCTGTCTTTGGATTCTTTGTCTCACTCTTTCTCTGTCCCTCCCCTGCTCATGCTGTCTCTCTCTCAAAAATAAATAAAACATTAAGAAAAAAACCACCTAAACTTATGAAAATCACAGCTTGAGTATATAAATAATAAGTTCTGTGACTATTTTAATCAGTGCTAAAAGTTGTGACGATTTAGGTCCAAAAATGCCAAAAATAACAAAAAAAAGTCCTGTTGAATATTCCTTTAAAAGTAAGAATAAGATAAAAATACATTGTTTGATATAACATAGCATAATCCTCAATTTTTAATTTTAAGGGTCCTGGTTGTGTTGATATATATGAATGTATATACCTTATATACAAGGTGTGTAGTGCATGTGTGTCTGTGTGTGTGTATGTGTGTATATATATAATTGTGTGAAAGAGGAAAAAATATGACTATTTACTACAGTTGCTCTTTTATACAAAAGGGGTAGAAATAGAACCAAATTTTATCAGTAGTAACAATACTTGCAAAGGCTGAGCATATCATGACAAGAAATTATTTAGTTTTGTAAATGATTGCTACCTCAGCCATAATATTTCAGGACTCGGACTCCCTTTATGGCATCAAGGTAGTTCAGTAATGTTTCTTCCTGCCTGCCTGCCTGCCTTTCTTATGTTTTAATTTAAACTCAGGAATTAGCTTTCTCCATCACAATTGAAACAGAATGGCACAGTGAATTATCAGTTACAATTACAACACAGTACTTCTTATAAATTAAAATGGTACCTAGCTTTGGAATTAGTTTTCAAAAGTCATTATGCTTACAAAATTCTCATTTAACCCCCTAAACCTTAAAGTAACCTAACCCTGTGCTAGTGCTGTTTATTCATATTGATGTAATAGGAATAAAGAACGAAATATCTGTCTCCAGATGATACAGATTTCCTTGGAAAACTCAGGTAATTGAAAGAAGAGGAAGGCTGATTACAATTCTATACTTCATTGAATGCTTTTCCATAACCATCCTGTCCTGGTAATCCCTAGGTTACTTTCCTGCACATGACAGTAAGACCAGCTTCTACTTTTTAACCTATAAAAAGCTTTGATTATTTTTTGCTTTTGTTCTCTAAAAGGAATCTATGACCCATATGAGGCTTACGTCTTACAACAAAGGGTAAAAATACATAAAAGTGTCCTTCACATGCATACATGCATACAAAATGCATAAAAGTGTCATACAAAGTATATTTAAGAAACATCTAAGACTATGTTTAAAGTTCCCTTTTATTTTTTAACCCAAATCTACATAAGTTCTCATAGTGCCTGGAAATCTCCTTTCAAAGTATATTAGTTCATCTGATAAACTGATTTTTGATGACAGTTGGAAATTTAGGTGTCAGTGAAAGAGGTGCCGTCCACCCTGATGGCTTATGCATTTGAGTGCACTTCTTAACTAACCTAATGCATAAATTAGATAATGGAGCTTTCACTGGAGTAGGAGGGGAAGATGGCCTTGAAGCATCTTCACTCTTAGGAAGAGTGAGGCTTTGACAAGTCCTCTCTTACTGAAGAGCAGCCCTCCAAGTTGGCCTCATGTGTGTTGTTAGAGCTATTTTCAGGAATTCCAGGATCAGACAGTTTGCTACATGAAGGGCAGCAGCAGATCTGATGAGCAATTTAAGTCAGGAATTGGTGGTGAAGACAACACTGACCATAAACTCCCCTCCCTGAATCACCATTCTCTCCATGTACCGCGATAACCCACCAGTGTTGGAAGCTTTGCTCTAAGTTATTGATTTATACAATGTGTATTCAGTGTGTCATTCATTTAATGTCTCCCTCTACTTTTCCTTGGCCCACCTCGCAGCATTACCAACTTACAAATAGTCACTTTAAAAATATTCAACAGAACCTTTCTGACCAGTAGAATCCATATCATTTGCAAATTTGGTAAACATGCAAATTCTTAAGGCCCTCCCAGATCTACTGACTCGGAAACTCAGGGCTGGGACCAGTCACCTGTTTTTCGGCTGCGTCTCTCTCAGGTGTTTATGAGGCATGCTCAAATTTGAGAACCACTGATGTATATGAAGGATACTGTACCTGAAAATTAGAGCTGCAGCTTTCTCCTGTCATTAAGATTTTCTACCAGCAGCACCTCAGTCCAGCCTTCATCTCAAGTCACTGGCGTTGAATATGTCCTTTGAATCTGCTTGGGGAGGAGGGGAGGACAAACAATCATGTCTACAAATTCACCACTGCCATGAATTTCTCTTGGCTCTTAGGAGAATAATTAGAACAGATTTCTGTTACACTGGGTTTACCTGAAACAAACACCACAGCAAATTTTGTTAATTTTTCTGCATGTAATGCTTTTGGCTTATTTATCTACCTGTCTTGTAATATATTTATAGAGTGCCGACTGCCAGCCAAGGTACTTTATTAAAAGCAGTATTGTATATAATATTTGCAGTCTAATAAATTGCACTAGCGGTTACTATATGTAGCATAGATGTAATTCAGATAAAGTTGATATGTCATGTGGAGTGTATGATTCAGTAGTTTTTATTATATTTACAGTTGTGGAACCATCACAAGTAATCTTAGAACAGTTGATCACCCATACCTCTTAGTAGTCACTCCTCATTTACCCCCCTCAACCCACCCTCATCCTAGGCAAGCACTGAGGTACTTTCTGTCTTTATAGATTTGCCTCTTCTGGACATATTACATAATACATTAAATAATAGGGGCTGTTTTGTGACTGGCTTCTTTTACTCAGCATGTTTTCAAGGTTCACTCATGTTGAAGCATGTGCCAACACTTCATTAATGTTTGCCAGGTAACATATCATTGAATGGTTATACTGCCTATATTTATTTATTTTTAATGTTTATTTTATTATTGATACAAAGAGAAACAGAACATGAGTGGGGGAAGGGCAGAGAGAAAGGGAGACACAGTCTGAAGCAGGCTCCAGGCTCTGAACTGTCAGCACAGAGCCTGATGCAGGGCTCAAACCCACAAACTGTGAGATCATGACCTGAGCCAAAGTCGGACGCTTCACCAACTGAGCCACCCAGGCGCCCCTATACTGCCTTATATTAATATATACTTACCAGTCGATGGACATTTGGCTTTTTACTCTTTCGCTAATATGAAGATTGCTTCTGTGGACATTTCACAGAGAGATTTTTGTGCAGACCTATGTTTTCATCTCTCTTAGGTAAATACTTAGGAGTGGAATTGCTGGGTCACCTGGTAATTGCATGTTTAACGTTTTCCAAAGCACCTGACCCATTTTACATTCCCAACTGTGGTGTGGTTTCCACGAGTTTTGACCTGGCATTCTGTATTCAAGTTGCAAGTTAAAATAAATGTTTTTAATGCCAAGGGCATCTTGCCTTCTAAGACTTGAAAAGAAGTAGACATCTCATATAAACATTTATATATAACAGACACACATTCCGGCCAAGTTTGCTGTGGCAAATAGAAACAAAGAAGTTTATGAAGCATGCAACTCTTGTCGAAATGTTAAGCTCTTGGGAAGTTCTTAATAACAAACGAAATACAAGTATTTTTAATGCTGCTAATGAAATTAAGTGATGATCATCAACCCACATTAATCAATTGATATTTCCAAGGTTATTAATTTAAAAGTTATTTGAAGCCTGTTAGACTTTATGATTAGAAATGGTGATCACAGCTTTAACATTTGAAGCTAACAGAAATTTGGAGGCATGGTCAGGTTACTGACTGAAATGCACAGGTTCTTTCTATGAGAAAATATAAGCCTGTGGTTCAAAATAGTCATATAAAAATAATTGTTTGGGACACATGTTTGTAAGTTGAGGATGGCCTGTATTTTTGGATTACTATTACTGTGTTTAATAAATACTTTTACTTAAATTTCAAAAAATACTTCAATAAGCACTAAATTCAGTCAGTTGACTTTATACTTCATTGAAAATTAAAATGACAAATCTTTTATTTGAAGATATAATAGAAGATATCAAAATGAAATGCATTTATAGATTTTATTGATCCAGTTTTTCTGGTTTTATATTCCATTTTTAAGGCTTCTTATTTTACTTGATCAAGGTGAGGATGTTTTATTTCTGTAAAATGTGTCTTCCTCATCTCCACTGAAAGGGAGAGAAATCAGTACTCTGAAGGTGTCCTGCTGAGGTATTGCTGTTTATGAAAGAACAGTACATGAAGCAATAAATAGCTCTAGCCAGTGATTAAATGCAGCAGCAGAGTTGATGTATCCGATAAATGCAGATGTCATTTATGGTCTCACATACTTGAGTATCATAAACACTCTTCTCATTGTACAAGTACAAAGATGACAACACAAAATAAATTGTAACAAATATGTAAGTGATACAAATAAAGAAGAAGGAGCATATGCCAATATGAATTACAATTTTATTGTATTTATATGACTCTATCACGGTGTGCCCAAATGATTATTTTTTTCATGTAAGTTTCAGTAAAAATTTTTTATAGTGATTAATTGCTTGAAATAAACTAGGTGGAGGATACAGGCTAAAGTTTCATATTTGAAAAAAATCTCTAGTCATCAGGAATTTGTATCATTTAAGTATCAAGGTCGTCAAAATTTATCTAACATTACTGTTAAGTTGGATTAATATTTGTTATGTGCCTACATAGCTAATACTTGTAGGTCTCATCAAATACTATTCCAGTTTAAATATGTAATGGTTTTTTAAAAAAAGTTAGGGGCGCCTGGGTGGCTCAGTCGGTTAAGCCTCCAACTTCGGCTCAGGTCAGATCTCACGTTTGTGGGTTTGAGCCCCACGTCAGGCTCTGTGCTGACAGCTGACTCGGAGCCTGGAGCCTGCTTTCGGTTCTGTGTCTCCTTCTCTCTCTGCCCCTCCCCCTCTCATGCTCTGTCTCTCTCTGTATCAAAAATAAATAAAACATTAAAAAATTTGATTAAAAAATTATACTGACAATCTTTTATAATACTAAGAGCCACTGGAACACATCCTTTAAACAGGTGAGTTGAATGATATGTGTACTATATAGCTATAAAGCTGTTAAAAAAATAACAAATTGGAAAAAAAATCATATTTCCAATAAGTATATTTTTCCAGTTAGACTTTCCAACAAAATTGTGCCTCAAAAATGGTTTATTCTCATTTTCTTTGTTAGTACACACTAAATCAGAAGAATCTACCTTTATTGATCATTAGTATACTGACATAATATGTACATTTGAAAGCATATATGCAAATTAAGAAAGAAAAATAATGGTACTTCCTTAGAGTGTGAGTATACCATAGAGTTCATTAAAGGTGTATCACATACTAGTTCATTGTTTTTAGAGGCAGTTGTTTAGTTTTCTTTAAATTAATGTCGTATAAATAGATCTCAAGTCTTAAGTCATTAGAGAGAGAGAGACATGTTTCACATCACATGACTAAATGCTTTATCTTTTGTGCTGCACCAGCCCTCACTTGGGGTGTGGTTATGAGTTAATGAAAAAGCAGAATGAATGACATGCTGTATCATTTAATCCTCACAGATTATTCCCAGCTTTAAAAATTTAAAACTGAGGCTCACTAAGGCTGAGGAACTTGGCCCCCGTTGCCGAACTACTCAACGACAGAGCTGAGTTTCCTAGTTAGGTATGGCTGTGCCTTTCTAGTACACCACTGCATACGAGAGCATACTTCTCTGTAGCTGAGAATTTCTAGTGATTTCAAGACTGGGCAGAGTATCTGGAATCAAGAATGTGTTTGATGGAAGTTTTAGGGATGAATAAGTCCAAGTTTTCTCATTACGAACAAGTTAATATAAGACCTGGACAGAGGCTGGGACATATGGCATTTAATGTAGTTCAGGGCTCTTGAACATTTTCTGAATGTGAATGCTTTTTCAGGTGAGAAGAAAGTCATTGAAGCAGTTAAATCACTTTTGCCCTTCCCTCCTAATCCCATTTGCACCTTCTCATTGTTGACAAATTTTTCCTGAAAAAAAGGCATTGGGAGAAATTAGTGGTTCTGAAAATTTAACAAGGAAAGAAAGTGGATTCTAAATTTTATGACTGATTTACTATGAAAGTGTTTGTTACATACAAATCAATATTTTATATGAAATGGCTCATGGTGGTTTTTTTTTTTTTTTTTTTTACTAGAGTTGATAGAAAACTCCTGCATGTCAAATGATCAGATTTGCCGCCTATGGGCATATCAAATGCAAAGGGAATTTGCAGACTTAGGATATAGTAGTTGTACCTTATATAACACTTTAGTGTCATTCTTTGATTTTAAAAAAGTGGTCAAATATTAATGTTATATAATCTTCCCTCCTTTTAGAGAATCTTAACAAGTTATTTATATTTCCTACAAGTAGGGAGATAATTGAACATTAGACATTTTATTGATCAGTAAAAATTTGTTTGATTGTATATTAAAGTAAACTTGTCCTACTCTTTTGCCTCCTTGATGGCACTGGTTTCTTATGTAGGCCGTTTTGGCCATCACATTTCTTGCTGTCTCTGTGTTACCTCTCCTTTGTTTGCGTTGTGTTTATCTGTGTTGTATGAACAAATGCCTTTGTACATTATTGTACATTGTTCCCCCTTCTTATTTCCATTTTTCTTTTCTTTGGGTATTTTCTCTTTGCATTTCAAAAATTTCCTACTCTTCTCCTTAGGAAAAAAAAAACCCAACTCTTTTGGCCATGTGTTAAAGACACTCAACTATTGTCTGTTCCGGAAGAAAAAAATCAAAAGAAGGGGTGGGGAAGGGGCGGAGTGGGGCTGCCTTGTTAACTTGGGGAAGAAAAGGGGACAACGCCACAGAACTGGGTTCTTTTCCTGAACACTGATGACTCATGGACGTTTGTTAAGGCTTGAATTGAAGTGTTGTCATGGTGTAGGCATTACGTTTATGATAGAGTTCATCTTTGAGAAGTATTCTGTCATTCAAATGCAGAAACTTTACATAGTTTGAGAAAAAGGCAGAAACTGTATAATCAACCCAATATAGAGGAAATCCCCAAAAACTCTAATATTAAAACATCAGGTCTTGAATATAAGTGACTAAAGGTACGAATAGAGACAATTGACCAAGTCTACACAGCACTTCTCGCCAAAATGTTTTCATGCACATCCTTATTACAGACAGTGACTGCTAACCATGTGAATGACATAATAACATTAAAATCATTATTAATGGGAGCTGGATTAGTGAATGCTATTAAAATTTTACAAATATAAAGTGTTTCATTTTGAAGCTATCCACCTGATATTTTAGAGTTGTGCTTTTGGTTTAAAATTACTAAAATTGAGTCTGCAGGTATCCTGCCAGGATAAATTCTATCCACAATGATAAATGACACCTTGGCAAACACAGGCTGATATCTGTGTAACAACAAGATGTGCAGTAACAACCAGGTAATAAATATACTTCGTTTGAAACACAGTACTCAATTGCTGTTTCACTTTGGACTGTCTTCACCCAAGTTGGCCAATTTATGAAATCAACTCTTCTAGCTAGCTGTGGCCATTCTGAGAGAATCATAGTTTTAAAGTGTGGGTCACCTTAGAGTAAAATGTAAGGAATTGTGAATAAGAAAAAGAAAATCACTGTGTATAAATTCCATGTGTAGGCCATGCAAGTTATTTTTAGAATTGTTTAGATCCTTATTCTTGGTGTAAACATATAAAATATTGAAATATTATTGTTAATTATAAAAAACAAAAGGACATTAGATAGCACACAACAGTATCCTTTAGATAACTAGGCTTCACAGTATCTTTTCCCCCCAAATTGCAAGAAACCCTTAGAACTCCACCACCATTTAAGATGAATATGCTATTGGTATATAAACATACTTGCACTTTCTTGATTGTCAAATGTCCAAATACCAAACTTATAAGTCTGTATCTCCCATCTGTGATAGGTGAGTAAAACAGAGATGATCTTATTGACATCTATCAATGGAATGTGGGATTGTAACTCTAAGTTTTCTGATATGTCCAGGTCATTATGTTTTCTTTGCAATAATAGCAGGAATTTTAATCATATAAATCTAAGATCTGTGCTTATAAAAATAAAATGATTGCTCTCTTATTTTCTATTATTACTGAGGAGGGAGAAATTCCTGGCTACGCCCTTTTGTGGTGCTTCTCTGGACACTCGCTTAACAGATTAATTCTGTATTACCTGTATAGACAGTGAATTTGATCCACAACACACCTATAATCTTACAGAAATATGCTAGGTTACAATAGCGGTTTATTGTATTTAAAGTATTTTAAAAACCTAGTATCAGAATAATATCAGGCAATCATCTCCTTTTTCTCTCCCATGAGAGCCTACATCCATTTAAAACAAAACAAAACAAAACAAAAAACCCCAAACACCCCAAATTGGCAAGAGTGACATGTTTTGTTAATTTGGGTCATCTCAGATGTTATCCTCTGTTACTAAACATGTTCCATCATATTTTCGCTCTTCGTGAATGTTTCGATAGATACTAGTTACTTCCTCTGTGTAGGCCTAAGTAAATGGATTCCATAGATTTTGTGCTATACCTTACAGTTTAAAAGATTTTTTTAAATGTTTATTTTTGAGAGAAAGAGTGAGAGCAAGAGAGAGTATGCATGCAGGCGTGAGTTGGGGAGGAGCAGAGAGAAAGGGAGACCCAGAATCCAAAGCAGGCTCCAGGCTCAGAGCTGTCAGTACAGAGCCTGATGTGGGGCTCAAACTCACAGTCTGCAAAATCATGTCCTAGCCAAAGTCAGACACTTAACCAACTCAGCCACTCCCCCACACCTTTACCTTACAGTTAAACAAAAAACAAAACAGGAGAAATTCACCAACTCTGTAGGGTGAAAAAGGATCTTACAATGAAATCTAGATTTTCAAACAATAATTTTTTTTAATGAGAAGTCATGCTGTAGTTACTGATTTTTTTCCGAGAGGTGCTTGTGTTTAACGGGGAAGGGAGAAGAGGAGGAGCAGAAAAACAGAAAAAGGAATGAGTGAAGAAATCTACCATTAACAGAAATTTAAAAGAGTAGCATAAAAGCTATTGCTTGGCTCAGGACCTTGATAGTATTTTTCTTTCACTGTTTTTTTTTTTTTTTTTTTTTTTTTTTGAGAGACAAAGTATGATTGGGGGAGGGGAAGAAAGAGAGGGAGACACAGAACTGAAGCAGGTTCCAGCCTCTGAGCCTGTCAGCACAGTGCCTGACCCAGGGCTTGAACTCATGAACTTGACTTGAAGTTCATGACTTGAGCCTAAATTGGACCCTTTACCAACTGAGCCACCCAGGTCCCTAAACTTGATGGTATTTAGTACAATGGGTGCTATTTCTAAATACTTAAATTAGAAGTTTGTCAATATAGGATTCCAATGGGCAAAGAATAAAGTTCCAATTAGTATTGTTCAATGCTACTTTGTACCCATTTAGTCCTAACCATTAGTACTTGTTTACTGTTACTTTGTGTCCATTATTTCCTTAAACGTTTAATGCCTGTCAATAACTGTATTACTTGGGCCATGCAAAAATATCCTCTAAATATTTCTCTTGTTTGTAGGAGGTATTTGACCATATTTCTTCATCTTAAGGTAGTGACTTTTCCATGGTGCTTTCTGAAATGGCCTCTGTGCTGCTTTAGTTTAAAAATACTGAATGCAAACACTGACGTAAAAACCATTACACATGCCCTTAGCCATTCTCCTGGGAGTTGATAGTTCTGAGTTGCTTTCTTTTCTTATTCCTATCTCCTGAAAATATTCCCCAAGGACAGAGATAGTTGAAGCTTTCTGTCTATTTGTGTTTAACGATGGCTTTTTCTGGCAAACGTGTGCGTGTGTGTGTGTGTGTGTGTGTGTGTGTGTGTGTGTGCGCGCGCGCACGCATTGGAGCATGCCGCCTCAAATTGTAAGGGTTTCTGATTCTGGCTCCTAAAGTATCTTTACCTCAGAGTCAGGACCTATCCTGCTATTTGCATGTAAATAAGGCTTGTTGTCACCATTTTCTTAGTTTCTTAATGTATACCAAAAACCCCTAGAAAACTAGTCATTGCCTTTAACACTTTTTTTGGTCAAGGAAAATTAGTTTTCTTTCTAGAGTCCCTGTATGTGTGTTTGCACATAAGAGAAAAATAAGACATTTTAGTTACATTGTCTTGTTTTTAAAGCAAAAATGTCAAAGAAATTAGATTTGATTTATTGAAAAAATGATTAAAAATTCTTATACGTACATACAAAATTATCTCACAAAAATTGAATTTTATGCTACCAATATCCCTAGTATCAGCCAAAGCTAAAAAGGAGAAAGGGGGGACATTTTATGGTTATTAGGTTCATATTGTTACTTGTCTGTTTTGAATAAAAATAAAATGTATATGAACATTTACTTATAGTAACAACTGAGAGTTAGCCAAAAGTTAGAAATAATAAGTTGATCATAGGTAAAAGTCAGTGCTTTGCATGAACTAAATATTTTGGATTAAACTTTTTTCTAGAAGTGATTAATACAGACAATCTTCATTAATCTTCCTTATTAGATTATTTCCTCTTAAATGCATAGTAGATATTGATTTCTGACTTCTTGCTTATGCATACCCCGTAAGACTAGTTTCATCATCAATCCTTATGATTTATAAACATTCTACCTGGAATAGCAAGGTTTGGTGAATAAGCAATATTTTATTAAAATTCATAGGATATGATCTGGTTTTCATGGAATTTTTCAACATAACCAAACTGAGCTGAAACAATGCATTGTAGGAAGCTATGGCTAATCCAACAGACATGTAAATTTCCCAACAGGTTGTGAAAATGATCCTGTTTTAGTAATCACACATAAATAAAAACCACATTTTGAATATCCTCATTGGAAAGCTTTAGACCGATAAAACATTTAATAGTAAACCTCACAACAAAGCATCAAGCAAGGCTTACAGTTGATAACCAATACCTTCACAAAGAATTGTAAAAGCAATATCTTTCTTCAACAACTTCCGATATTAGAGAACACAGTGCTTCTTCATTAGAAGGATCCAAAGAAATTGAGATCTGGCTCAAAGGCCCACAGAGTTAACAGTGAAAGCTGACTTACCTTCTCTAGAAGTTTATTACATTCTTTTTGTTCTTTAAGCTCATTCTCTTAGCTATAAATTGGAAATGGTGCATTTTCTTCATGGGAAGTTGGAAGTCATCATTGAAATAATTGACAATACAACACAGTACTCTTATGTAGGGAGGCTATTATGATTCCAACATATCACATAGACACTAATGGGCATCTAATTCTGCTCTTCGCAATCCCCATGCTGCGAAAGAAAATCTTCTTTTGAATCATTAAAAATTAAAACAAAAAATGATGGGCTTGACTATTTGGTTATCTAAATTTGGAGTGGAAGGCTATCTTCAGTTACCTAAAATACCCTCCCTAAGCTCTAGTTCTCAGGCCCAATACACTCCACTGCATTTCTCATTTGCTGGCTCCTGTGGCCACACTCTTTAGGCTTAGGAAAAAACAAACTAAGTTAAGTCACGGTGGGGTGCCTTTTGTGAGGCCACTCAAAATCGGAAGAAAGAAACAAAGAGCAAGCTAGAGATGTAGAGAATATAAAGAAAACAAACAAGGCACAAAAAAAGCAGTAAGGAAGAAAAAAACATCACGGGGTCAAGAGTCATAAAATCACATATGCTTAAAAATTTTTGCTACTAAGTATTGTTGGTCTTCTCTGTTTGGGGAGAGGCTGGAAAATCAATTTCGAATTAATAAGTTCTCCTTATTAAAAAGGACTGAAAAAAGAGCTAATTATAAAAGTCTTACAGCCACCCGATAATTACAGCTTTTACACTTATGCAGGATGGTCATTTTTTCTTTTTTCTTTTTTCCTTTTTGCATCAGGAATGGTATTCTTTTCACTTCCTACCAAAAGTGCTCCAATATATTACGACAGGGAGTTTAAGAATTTAAGATATTCAAGAAAACCTTTCCACCCCTAGCACATCACTTCCTTACTGAAGGAGGCCTGTGCCCTAGGAAGAGGCCTAATCCAAGACCCTTCTGCTCTTTCTAGAAGGCCTGAGCTGGCCCTACCCATGCTTTTCCTGGAGGCGGAGGTGAAACTGGTACGGCATGGCTGCTCCCTAGCTCTCACCTCCCTCCTTTCATTCCTCTTCCACATTCAAGTGCCTTTCACAAACTGCCACCTGTTCCCGCTGCATCCCTGGTCGTGTTTTCACACTGAGGAGGCGAACTCACCCTTGAGCATCTCTGTCAAGGCAAGGCAGCCCAATGGCTAAAGCAGGGCTATTTGAACCTTTTGGAGGTGATCTCACTAGGATGCTAAAAAGCCCTTCTCCCCAGCACTGTTCTTCTGGGAAGCATTCGTCCCTTCACCCCTCTGTCCTACTAAATGGCGTGGCTGGAAAGATTTGACAGCTTCAGGTCTTTTTCTGACCGTCCTCACCCCGGCCCTGAGGCTCCGTCCTCGCCAGGTGAGCCCTACTTGGACTTGGGGCCGCTGGCACAACTGTCATTCAGCCACGCCAGAGGCTCTAGCCTCTGGCACTCCGGGGCAAATAAATAGTGCCACCTGGTAGAGTCAAAAGTGGTGCCTTAAAATGCAAATACAAACCCCTCCTACATTTGTTGTCAAATCACTTCTCCACGATTCCTAGGCAGGCAGCGGATTCTGCGCCTGGCAGAAGGGCTGGGGCAACGCTGCCTGGAGGTACAAAAATAACCCCCGAAGACGCAAGCCGGCTACTAGGCAGGAGCTCGGCAGCCTGTGGATGCCCGCCGGGCGGCTGGCTGTCCCCCGGGAGCCCCGCGGCGCAGGGTTCGCTCCCCCGCCTCACGCCGGGCGGCGGGAGCTAGCCGACGCCGACTTTGGGAGTTCCTTTCTGCCTTGTATGGAGGGCTGCTCCGGGCCCGTCTCCGCCCTCCCGCTGCCCACCCCCAGCCGCCTCCCTCCGACTTGCCCGGAGAAGCCAGACGGAGCCTCTCCCTGCCACAAGTCTCTCCGCCTGCCATTCCCCCGTTCCGGCATCCACCCCCACCCCCTCCCCGGCGCCGTCACCCCTCCTCCGCCCCCGCCTCCGCCTCCGCCTTCTCCCCGGCAATCAGGGGAATAAATCAGGGAGGAAACCGAGGGCGAGAGCGCGCGAGCGCCGGCGGACTCGCCCAGGTCTGCTTCCAAAGTCGCCCTTGATGGCGGCGAAGGCGCGGCAGCCGCGGCGCGGAGCAGCAGCC
This sequence comes from Suricata suricatta, assembly GCF_006229205.1. Taxonomy (NCBI): domain Eukaryota; kingdom Metazoa; phylum Chordata; class Mammalia; order Carnivora; family Herpestidae; genus Suricata; species Suricata suricatta. The sequence continues at coordinate 69,843,330 of NC_043701.1, read as the reverse complement.
GCGCGCTAGTGGGTCCGCCCGCCGCCGCCCCCTCC
>NC_043701.1:69839149-69843195 GCF_006229205.1 Suricata suricatta | reverse complement strand
AAAACATAATAATTCAATAATAGTTTGTTATGGGTACAATATTTTACATTATTTTAAAAATTCCTAAATGCAATGTTCTTATATATATTTCTAAAACTAAATAGTAAATTTGAATGCATAATTTGCATTTTTTCAATGTTTTTGCAAAAACTTACCACGTGTAAACCCAAAAATGAAGAGTATTTTATTATGTTATTTGTATCAACGTTGGAGAAACAATAGAAAAGTGTCTACGTAGCCAGATTTCTTTGAAGACAAAGAGTGGTAAAGTCTCTATTTTCAAAATGAAGAAGCTGCTATAGATTCTAATTTCATATGCTTTTATTAAGTTAAAATTAAATTTGTGAAAGCCATACAAAATAATAAAGGTACATTTTATTTCCTTTTTATAAGCCATAATAAACTTAGATTCTTGTACCTTTCCAAAATGCTTTTTGCATTATATCCATTTCAGTCTGCCTAATACTTATTCAAATGCCAATCCAAATAGCTACACATATACCCTAATAGAAACATTAAGAAACTTAACAGCATGCTACTATGCATCTGAAAACTATATCTACTGTTGCATATTTTAAACATACACCTGTGGAATGATAAATGTTATCTTATGATTAAGCTTATGGGAACAAATTAAAGATCTGAGAAAGGGAATTACTAATGTTCATTGTTTTTAGGTTTTAATTTAATTTACTTACTATTTTACCTCATATTTCATGTTAGTGCACATTTCCTTGTGTATGTGGTACATGACCAGAAACTGTTAAGTTCAGATGAAAATAATTATGTCACTTGTAACACATGAAAAAGATATCCATTCCACTGTTACAACACAAAATAAGAAAAGCTTATCTCCCATCGCCTTTAAAAATAAATTTGTCTAATAACAGAAACAAATATTTATATCTCAAGTATTTAAACTCCAAGTATTATTATCTCATGAGATATATTTATTTCCTGTAGATACCTATAATTCTTATTAATGTATTTATCCTATTACACAATTTATATTAAAATCCCCATATACCAATGGGCTCTCAGCCAATTATTCTTGGCTGATTTGCATTTTGATATGACTGAGATATAAGATTAACATTAACAGTAGTTACAACTATAGTGTTTTTCTTTAAATATGGATTTGTAAATAGATTCTAAAATAAAGAGCAACAGATTTAAATTAGCATTACAATACTGGCCAAATACATATTATTCTGAATTTTAAAACAGAAACAGTTTCATTTATGTGCCAAGAAATTATTTCTAGAACAAGGGAGAACTTCCTCTTTGAAAACTGTATCTTAAACTACCAGTATAACATGTGCATACTATAACATGAAAATGATGTGTTTTCCATTTATATATAAATCAATATACATTAGGTGGCTGCTACCATATGGCATGTTTATGATTCCCACTTTATTGAGACAATCACTTCCAAAAGAAAAATCTAACAGCAAAAACATTGCAGCAAAATTCCTTTCTTGGTAGGAGGGAAAAAAAAACCTTGTTATTTCAGGGTTAGGTCTTAGAACTATAACATTAATCATGCTTAACTATAATTTAATCAAGAAAATATACTATATGAGAATATATGCTAAATCACAAAAAATAAAGATGTTTAGAATGATATATTTCTCTTTTAATTGTAATAAAACTTAAGCATTTGATATTATTATAAACACTATTAAAAATTAAAACTTTCTATTAGTAATTCTAACTCAAGTCCTACCCAATGAGTTCACAATTAATTATACTGTCTCAGTGGTATGTTCTTGATCTTAATCTACCTAAAAATTATTTATAGCACTTTTCTGGGAAAAGTAAAATTGTCTAAATAACAAAAGAATTTATGAATGATTTCTAGACAAATTTAGAAATAGGAGTGTAATAATTTGCCTTTAGTGATACTCTGATCTTTATACTGAGTTTTTATAAACTTGAATTTTTCTCCCAAAGATTTGAGATTTATCATAAGCACTCTGTATTAATTTTTTTCTTGCAAGAAAAGCACGTTGATGACAACAACACTGCACTTGTTTAAATTTCATAAAGTTTATTCAGAAATCTAACATGAAGGGCAAATGTCAACTATCATTTCTCCTGTCCTCAGAAGATGGGATTTTAACTTTTCAAATCAATTACCGAAGATACAGAAACCTTACAAAAATAGTGTTAATATTACCTACCGGAGACTGACTTAGCTCTACAAGCTCTTTTATTCACAAAATAATAATGTTTCATTATTTGAAAAATATCTTAAATTTCCATTGTTAAAAAATAAATTTCAAATCCTTTCAACGAAAAGAAATTATGGTTTCCTAATTCCTTATTTTCACCATTTTCTTCATCTCCAGTGAATTTCTGACTGTAAACGTTAAATCATTTTAATTTTAGGAAAGCATTTTTTGCAAACATCCTTCTCAGAATAAGGATTTGTACATTAATATTTTACAATAGTATGTTCAGGAATAAAAGGTTGTATTCTGTTGCATTTTAAAAAGTCATCATTTTCCCCAGTGGGGTGATGGTATATTCCCTCCAAATGAAAGGAATATTGATAAATTTTCAGCTAAAAAACATGTTGAAAATGTGTAAGCTGAACACGCTGACTCCTTTTTAAAGAACCACTTCTTTATTTGACACAAACACAAGCGACTCACTTGAGTTCTAGCTTTATAGGCCAAGCTACAAAAAGAATAAAAAATTAAACCACTAAAAGTGTAATTTCCTAATAAGAGTGAATAATTTTGAAGCCTCTTTAGAGTAATTCTTACTCCATATATTTCAAAATATCCGCTTGGAACTTCCTGCCAATTAAACTAAGACCTACAGATGGTATTTACCCTTTCGCTTCATAACAAAAAGGATCTGCAATCATTTTTATGGAAGATTATCTAAAAAGGGACATGACTGTAAATCAATGACGAAAAATATTAGACCCTCCCCTTCTCCGGGTTAGAATGTGCATCCTCCAGATTCCTGCACTGACACCTAATGTAATAAATACTTTAAGCTGCAGTTAAATAATAGCTGCAGGGTTTTGACTGGTAAAGAATCACTGTTAGCATCCACCAAAAACTCCAGGATTCAGCACTCAGCCAACAAAGGACAGCAAATAATTCCCAACAGCATAAATACCGGGAAGGCTACCTTGGGCTTTGTTTTTGTTATGTAAAATGCATTAAAGTGACTCATCCATTTAAGATCACCTACTCTTAGAAGCTTTAAAGTAGCTTTAAGAACCAAAATAAATGCTTTCCCAAAATGCCCGAAAGGCTATTCAGCGCATTTAAAAATGTGTATATATTTTTATGAGCTACTGACTTTGCTTCTTTTCCCCAGCCCAAGAGAGAATTATTCTTCATTCCCTTCCTGCCGTGTGACTATACAGTTACCTTTAAACACTCTATTTCCAGAGCAGCAGCGAATTTTATAAGTTATTTTAGAAATGTTAAAAATAAGAGAAAATTGCAGGAGACTCTAGAGACATTCGTCCCTCCCTCAAAGAATAGGTTCTATTCATTCTAAGGACAGGAACAGCGTGTCTACCGGCACCCAGATGCTTCAAATGCAGGATGAGGAGGCTGGATGGTGCGGTCCCAGCACCTGCGGGCCCCGAGTGGACAGCACTCCCAGCTGCGAGGGGCGAGCACGCTTCGGATAAGAACAACTGTCAAGTACGCCCAGTAATTTGGGAACTAAACGACTTTGGGCACCCGAGCAATGAGAGAGGATCCCCCAGACCAAGTGAGGGGAAAGTCCAGGCTACCCTGGCAAGTCTGAAAATTACCTATTTGTAAAACACCCATCCAAACACAACTTTTTCTTTTTTTTTAATCGGACTGGGTTTGATGACAGCGGGTATCTGGCTGGAAACTTTTTCTCCCCAGCACAGCCAAACTCTTTAAGTGTAAGGAATGCTTTCAGAGCGGGGCTGAGGCGCCGCGAGTCGTCGGCGGACGGTTCCCGGGACGGCCCGGCCCCGCCGAAGCGCCCGAGACGCCGGGTCGGCGCGCGTTCCGGCGGCGAGCCTCGCGCACCTCCCG